>NC_057810.1:710651989-710659405 GCF_018294505.1 Triticum aestivum | reverse complement strand
GTCCACCACGAGCAGAATCATTGTTTTAGGCCTTTGATCAAAGTTTAGCATGATTTAATCTCTTTTTAAAAGTCTAGCACGATCTAATCATTTTGCTACCACCATACACAATGACAGTATGATAAATGGACTACTGTCACAATCTTTTTATAATAAATGGACTACTCTCCGTGACGCCTAGGAGTGACGCTGCGGTGCTCGCTCGTGCTCTTGGGCATCGGCCGTTGGTCGCCGGTGTTATTCCTTCTATCGTGGACCTTGTTGGCCGAAGGGCGGCTTGGTGGAGGGATCAATCGCTGCCTCAAGTTATTCTTCCCAGTGATAAAGCCAAAAAGGGGCACGTGCTTGCTTGGGCACATCATATGTTTCTTCCTTCTCCGGCATCCGCTGGCGGCGGAGCAACGACCGTGTCTTCATCCCTTGTGATATAGTCTCACGTGATGGCGATATTTGGGTTGTGGCTGAAGTAATCGACAAGATGGATCACATTGCAATCTACAACCATGGTCTAAACTCTCTTTTTTGTAAAGTTTGTGAAATGAGTTACAATTTTGCCTTTTTTAATGCTGGTCCTTTGAAGAGTTGTACTGTTTTGCAATATTCATGAATTTGCTTTGGGCTTTGTCTGGATCCATCTTGTGTTAAACACACACACGCACACGCACACGCACACACGCACGCACATCTGTTAGGAGTACCGACATTTACGTACAAAGTGGAATTAGTTAAATCATCAAGTGACAAGAGCATTTTAGAAGCACTGAAAAAGGAGCAATCTTAAATAGACAAATTATGTAAATAAAAGCCCATCTCGTAACCACGAAAAACATGAGCAAAAGCTAGATACAGGAAGAAAATGGGGGCAAGTACATCCCAAGCGACCGAAAAATTTGTGTTCCGACACTTTGCTCTTAACCGTTCAATCTTCATCTGACCGCACAAACCATTTTTTTGTGCTCCTGATGATCTTCTTTCTCCAACCCCGACCCAGTAGTGAATGTGTTTCCTCCCCTCCAGACGCGACATCGTGGCAAGTCGTGTTCTACCCACCTTCGGCTAGGTCATCACAAGTCCTCGCCGGCTCCAGCGTTCCCATCTCGAGTTCGGGCTCCGTCGAATTCGAGTGTCGGTCACAACTAAAAGCCCGCCCACATGCATTGGAAAACCTGCTACCACATCTATGTCGGAGATGTCACGGCCAGCCGTGTTATCCCCGCCCGCCCAATTGTTCCGGGTCGGGTTTGCCGGTGGTTGCGGCGTCACCGTGTCGCCCTCGGAACTTTTCCTAGAGGTGATCAACACCTATAAAAAAAATCCAGGGCGCCTGATGTCAAAGGCGCCCGCCATTACATATTTGCACGCTTTTTTGTTTGATGATGAAAAGATAAATTTGCACGCCGTGCCACGTTCCTCGCCGATCTCGTCTCGCGCATGGAGTGTACCGGCCCTCGTTGGCATGCATGGCGGCCCTCGTTGCCGTGCGAGAGCGTGGGGAAGTCCGTTCGCCCGTACGTACGTTCGTGTACCGGCCCTAGTTGGTGAAAACGAAACGATCTCTACTTCTAATGAAGCAGTTGGTAGTCTCGCTTTCAGGTTTTTTTTCGTCCCACCACTTTCGTCTGGTTTTTTTCCGTAGGTTAACCGTCGTAGATTTTTTTCGATGATGGTTTCTTATTCGCCGGTTTATTTACCCCTCAGATCTTTCCTTGCAAATCAGGACTTTCCAAACGTGCACGCAATCACGGATCTAAATTTACTAACTTATCCAAATCAACCGATACCTTCCATTATTGCAAATTTCTTTAGGAAACAAATAATAGATTTTAAGGAAACAAATAAAAGATTTTAAAGACACATCATACTTTACTAATAATCACTAAAAATCAAATCTAAATTAATTAACCTTACCTTAAATCACTCAATCACTTTAATTAGAAAACATTTTCTTTCCTAACTGCACCTCGCTTAGTGTGCACATAACAATCCGAAGTAATTAGAGTCACATGATTGAATCCATTTATTTAGAGCGACATGATTGCGTTCCGGGATGGAGGCCATGATTTCGTCGAGGTCGTTGCTGCCTCCTACACTCAGGGTGTGTCGCCGAGATCGAGGCGAGCATGAGGAGCTTTGGCCACCGCCATGGTCACCTCATCGCAGGGGATGGAGCACGCCGTCGGCCTACAGCTTGTGGAGATCAGCACTCTCCAAACGTGCACGCAATCATGGATTTAAATTTACTAACTTATCCAAATCAACCGATATCTTCCATTATTGCAAATTTCTTTAGGAAACAAATAATATATTTTAAGGAAACAAATAAAAGATTTTAAAGACGCATCGTACTTTACTAACAATCACTAAAAATCAAATCTAAATTAATTAACCTTACCTTAAATCACTCAATCACTTTAATTAGAGAACATTTTCTTTCCTAACTGCACTCCGCTTAGTGTGCACATAACAATCCGAAGTAATTAGAGTCACATGATTGAATCCATTTATTTAGAGCGACATGATTGCGTTCCGGGATGGAGGCCATGATTTCGTCGAGGTCGTTGCTGCCTCCTACACTCAGGGTGTGTCGCCAAGATCGAGGCGAGCATGAGGAGCTGTGGCCACCGCCATGGTCACCCCATCGCAGGGGATGGAGCACGCCGTCGGCCTACAGCTTGTGGAGATCACTGTTGCTCTTCAGGTCGCGTGGTGACCGGATCTTGCCGATGTGTCCCTCCCCGACGACCTCCTCTTCGCCCGGTTGGCCGGCATGGATCTCGCCACTACTGCCCTCAACTTCTCTGCCTCGAGCTCGACGGTCAGCCACCATGGATCCCCCAGCTGGAGGGTCACATGAACCAGCCGTCCTCCCATGCTGCAGCGGCGAGAAGGTGACATGGCTCTCCGTACACGAAGAGTGGAGTGTGGAGTTCGGTCAAGTACTTATATATTTGGCCTCTACTGCTGATCCATGTACATGGAGAAGAACAGACAACCGCTCATTCATGCTTCGTTCCACTCCTTTGCGCTACATTACTGGAGGTGACATTTTCCTATCTCTCTGTGTTGTAACAAGCCTGTTGCCTGCATAGTTAATGGACTTTTTATTTAAATTTATCGCTGCTTAGTGCTTTGTTGCAATTGTTCACGCAAGATTCTTATATATAATCTGAGCGTATGTAGGCATACTTAGCTTTGCTATTCCATTTTTTTGGCGCATAGAAATAAGAGTATTGTCCAGGTTAGGTATTCAATTGAGTATGGTATTTGGATTGCTATCAGAATGTCTTTTCTATGCATGTGATTTCTCACATCTGGTTATAATATTTGTGAAGACATGCATTGCACGTGCACTTGGAAGCGGGCCCGTGGCCCGCGCTGGACGGCGCCGACGCCGACCCGAGCCACCTCGTCCGCGTATTCTTGGAGCTGTGGCTGGTCGATTTACATGAAATTAATTCCCTCAGTTCTGGTGGCAAATATAATACACATAATCCATATTGTTATGCACTAGCGTGTATGTGTGAAATAGATGGATTATGGTCCCGTACCCAATCAGATGGATATGTGTGTGTGTTAGAGAGAGAGGGAGAGGGGGATAGAGAGTGAGGAAGACGGAGGGAGAGTGTGTGTCTGTGTGTGTGTGAGGATTTGATGGTAAAAAAGGTCGCCAATGTCGTAATATTGAACTCTTAAAATTAATGTGGCCCCGTTGCAACGCACGGGCGTTCTTCTAGTATAAGTAGATAATAGCTAGGGTGGGTTTGGTCGTTGACGGTCACGCTAAAGGCAGCCAAACCCCACCACGGTGCAGCTGCACCACTGCTGTTTCTGCTACGCAGCAAAGCCAGCCACCAGCTGCCAAGCACGGTGGCATGGTCGATTGGTCAGCCGGTAGTACATAAACTTGTAGTGCGTGGGCGAGTGGGACGCGGCATGCGAGGAGATGAGAGGCAGGCGCACGGAAGCAGCCAATGCAGCGGGGGGTACTGCTTTTGATGAGGCGGTTTAGGCCACAGTGGTCCTTTTTCGAGTGTGCTTTTGTCTTCTCACTATAGCCATATCCCCACCAACCGCAAGCCGGCCTCAGAAGCTGACTTGTGTTCAGAGATAGGGTCGGGAGGCAGGCGCAAGGCAGGAAAGCATTGTCACTTTTGTGATTCTTGTTTTTTTTTTTTTTTGAACAAGTTGTGATTCTTGTTTTGCAAAAGCTGCGGGACGGTTGGAGGACGGAGCAGCGTGACATTCTGTGACCGTTGATTCGTGCGTAAATCTTCCGTTCCTTCCATGGAGAAGCAGCGTGCACCCACCGATCTCACGTGCGTGCGCACCGTCGCCACGGAGAGCAAAGAGAGACATTACCACCTGGTACGACGCACCGGCCACCAAATCCATCAAGAAATCGACCGGCGGGATGATCCGACCACGTATTGGATCTGAATCACGTGTACCTAGTTACGTTCGTCCGTGTGCGGTAATCCACACGCCCCGTATCGAAACGAACGAAGTGGAACACCCAACCAAAGATCATGCGCGCTGCCTTGGGCATCTTCAAAGCCGATCCTTAAGCCTTCGGTAAGCGTTCGAAGTGAGCTGTTCGGACCTAGTTTGCATCCAACACAATTCCGCATCGGCTCACGGATCAGTTCGGGTGTCCGTTTCCCCGCAAACAAGAAGCAAGATAGGGGGCTTTGCGGGAGTCCGGTCATCAGGCACATAGGATTCCGACACCCCTGGCTCATCCAAAACCGTCCGGACCCACATCTTCATTAATCCCTCTTTCTCTGCATCTGCTTTCTCCCTCGCCGACGCTGCCGTTCTAACTTAGACCTCCGCGGCCTACACCTTTACACCCGGTCACCATGCCGTTTATCCTCCGCCATCGATCCACACCTCGTCTGTCCGCCGCGCAGGTACCATCTGCCCCTAGGGGGAGTCGCCACACCTGACATGCATGTGCTAATTTTTTTTGTCCCTTTACCGAAGCAATGAATTTGGTCATGGAGTACATATACGAGCACTATGTTGAGTCGTCCGATGTGGAGGGCTATATGGAGCACCATATCAAGTTGCATCGCTTTTTGAGCTCGTTTGCATGCTATTTTCTATCGAAGAGCGTTCTACCCTTTTAAGTGACTGAAAAATCACTTAATGCCTCGAAAATAGCAGACGAACTTGAAGTTGGCCAACTTTGAGCATGCGATTTTGGATTTTGTGTATTAATCACAAAAAAGTTTAAAGTTTAAATGATTTAAAAAATGGAGTGGTGTGTTGAAGGCGGCGGTTTCCTGTTCGAAACCCTTACACTTCGCGAAAGAATGTCCGGTTTGTACACGAGGTGCATCAAGTTTTTGATGTCACGTTCTCAAATTTTCAGCACACCCTACAAGGGCCCAATGAAGACACCATGTCAAGTTTTTGATGTCACGTTCTCAAATTTGCATGTTGTTTTCTACCAAAGAGCGTTCTGTCCTTTTAAGTGGCCGGAAAATTAGTTAAAGCCTCAAAAATAGCAGACAAACTCGAAAAGCTCTCAAATTTGACCATGGGGCTTCCAATCATTTGCGTTAATCATGTTTTTTTTGAAATTGAATTGATACATAGAAATAATAATAAAACATCATTAAAAAATTCGAAGTTGAAATGCTTTAAAAGTTGGACCTCGGAACTTGAGATATCCAACTGTTGCAGACACTGAGTGCCTCTTAGCAATGTTCGAAGCAAGAGGGCAGTCAGGTTTGCTCAGATGTCTTGATTGTATGCACCGGAGATGGAACAACTGTCCAAAAGCTCTATAAGCGCAATATCTAGGCCATGTTAAGAAGCCGACCATAATTCTTGAAGCACTTGCATTACATGACCTCTGGAATTCACACGCTTTCTGTGGCATGCCCGGGTCTCACTTTGACATATATGTGCTATAGCGGTCTCCATTTTTTGTTAGCATGACTAAAGGGCAAGCTCCTCTTTTCAACAATACAATCAATGGGCATCACTACAACATGTGCTACTATCTATTTGTTGGTATCTATTCTTCATGGGCTAGCTTTGTCAAGACCATCTCTAAGCTAGCTGGTCAGAAAAGGTGTCACTTTTCTCAGAGGCAAGGAGTTAGAAAGGACGTGGAGAGATCATTTGGAGTGCTCCAGACCCATTTTGCAGTTGTTCATGGACCTGCAAAACAATGCGACCTGGAGACCTTATGGGAGGTGATGACATGTTGTGTGATCATGTACAACATGATCGTCGTGGATGACGGTGAAGATGTTGTCATAGGTCTAGAATTTGAGAACATGGGTGATACTGTCAAAATTTCACATCAGAATCCGACCACATTTGATGAATTTGTTCAAATTCATCAATAATCTCGGCATCCACTAGTAGAAAAATGACCTATTGCCCCGGTTCGTAAGGACCTTTAGTCGCGGTTTTGTAACCCGGCACTAAAGGGTGGGGACTAAAGGTACCCTCCCCCCCCCTTAGTCCCGGTTCTGCATGAACCGGGGCTAAAGGCCCACCACGTGCACGAGCCCGCGCGGTGGTCTGGGGGACCTTTAGTACCGGTTGGTAACACCAACGGTACTAAAGGATTTTTTTGAATTTTTTTTTGAAAAAAAATTGATTTTTTTCCTGATTTTCAAATTTCTGAATTATTTGACGATTTAGTTTCTAATCACTCCTCATCATTGCTCTAATCACCCCTCATCATTCCAAATCGTCTACCTTCCTGGCCGGTCACCCATCCTCTCACTACTCCAGCCTGAGCACGCTTAACTTCCGAGTTCTATTTCCCCTAGTTTCCAAGTCTCCACTTGTTGTTTACCTGACAATAGTAAGTTGTCAATCCTATTAACCCTCAGGAGTTTAGCTTGAGCATGAAGTCACATATTTCACCGTTTGATTTTGAAACCATTATTCTAAAAAATAATTATCATTTAGTAACAGTAATATTTCTTGAATAAGTAGTTTAACCATAGTTTGACCACAGTTTGACCATAGTTTGACCACAGTTTGACCAAAAGTCAAAAAACTAAAATAATTATTTATTAACACTAAATTTCTTGAATAAGTAGTTTGACCATAGTTTGACCACAATTTGACCAGATTTAATGAAAATTAAAAAAACTTAAATTTGAGCATATCTTTTTTTCCTTTTAGAATTTGAGGATTCTAAAAATTTCCAAACAAGCCTATGGCTGTCAAAATCGGATGCGGATTTTCGTGCTAATTTTTTTGATATATTATACGTTTTTTTCGACATCGTATGCAAAAGTTATGGCCGTTTTACTTTTTCATAACACTTTTGCAGAACATGTCCAAATTTAAGTTTTTAAATTTTCCTAACTAGTAGATGTAGTAATATAACTACATCTCGAAGAATTTTAATTTTGAAGTTTTTATCATTTTCTTTTGTTTTTT
>NC_057810.1:710568987-710651766 GCF_018294505.1 Triticum aestivum | reverse complement strand
TCCCGGTTTGTGACACAAACCGACACTAAAAGTTAGACCTTTAGTCCCGGTTCGTGTCACAAACCGGGACTAAAGGGGCTCGTGGGGCCCCGGCCAGACGCCAGCCTGCCACCACCCCTTTAGTACCAGTTCGTGCCAACACGAACCGGGACTAATGTATAGCCTCACATTAGTGCCGGTTAATTTACAAACCGGGACTAAAAAGCTGAACATTAGGCCCTTTTTCTACTAGTGATCGAGCAACTCATGGAAGATTTGA
The DNA here is from genome assembly GCF_018294505.1 of Triticum aestivum. Classification (NCBI taxonomy): domain Eukaryota; kingdom Viridiplantae; phylum Streptophyta; class Magnoliopsida; order Poales; family Poaceae; genus Triticum; species Triticum aestivum. The sequence continues at coordinate 710,651,507 of NC_057810.1, read as the reverse complement.
TTGAGCATATGTGGACGATTAAAGGAAACAACTAGAACATATGTGTTAGTTGATTTTAAGTTTAAACTACTTGAACTTGAAAACTGGAGTTGACTGTAATATTTAAATTAGAACTACTATCACATTTGAATATTTTCAACCATCTACGATTTTATATGATGGTATTTTAAGTCCGTGGACTTCAAAAGAGAGACAGAAGTTTTAGGGACGCAGACAGAAGGCCAGCGTCGGCATCATTGTACTTAGACTAGTCCTCATCAGTCCGTGAAAGGATACCGGGTCCGATTTAGGGGTCAGCGTTGCCGTTGGAGATGCCGTGATTTTAAGCTGAAAAGTAGCTCTTCTCCCTAAATTTTAAGCGGTTGGTCTCACTTCTCAAGAAAAATTCTCCCCCTCCGAGGCTGTTTGATCTTCCCGCCATCGGAGATCCTGATTCCGACGAGAATGGAGCCGCCGGACTCCTCTGCAATCCTGTCGGCGCTACGCCGGCCAAATCAAGACAAAAAATGTGATGCGAGCATCCGTGCGGTCAACAAAGGCCATTGCCAAGGCCTCGAAGGCCACGATCTGGAGCGCTCACTCACCCTCAGCATGCTTCAGCCGGCGGCAAGCGAAAGACGAAGCCGACGGAGGCCAAGAAGGCCATTACCGAGATGACGAAGAAGAAGAACAAAACGTGTATGTCGACGCCGCCTTCTCGCCCGGTGGCTCGTAGCACTCCAGCCACCCCTTCCCGTCCTCCTCCGCCCCGTCCGGTGATGGTGGTGGCCTTGATGGTGCTCGAATTCATGTAGTAGTACACATTTGGTTTGTCCGGACCAATATTTTGTTAAACAAGCGCACACACACCTATGTCGGCGATGCCCCGGCCAACCGTGTCCTCCCCGTTTGCCCAATAGCCGTGGGTCGGGTTTACCGACGGGCAAAGCGTTCCCCGTCTCCACAACGGTTCTGGCTCGGGTTTGCCGTCTCGTCCTCCGAACTGCGACGCGTAGAGGTGATGTACGCCTACAAAAAACCAGGCACATAATCAATGTCAAAGGCGGGATCGCAATTTTGCAAACTTTTTTTTGCTTGTTTGAAAAGACAAATCTGCGCTCTTTGCGATGTATAGTGTTGATAAGCTTGATTCTAGTGTAGATGTTGGTTAATCAGTACATCGGGAATTTGGGATTAGTATCCTCCTGCCACCATCGGTCATTTTAGTTTCAAAATCTCTACTACCTAAAAAAACGAAACGTTTCGTTTCCCATGTTACGTTCGTCCGACACCAGCTTTTCGCTCGTCGCTCCTCTCTCGATTGTCCGCACATGGGCCAAAGGCCAAAGCCCAGCCCAAGTGAACCAGCCTCCTTCTCACGGCCTCGAACTAGCGGTGCTAGGTTTTAGCGTTGTAGCCCAACCCCAACCTCCGCCGCCGCTCCTTGCCTCCTCGGCCGCCGCTCGACCGCCGCTCCTTGACTTCTTGGCCGCCGCTCACCTCCACGGCGCGCCTCGGTCGCCGCTCGACCTCCTTGGCTCCTCGGCCACCACTCAACCTCCAGCCGCAACCTTGGCTCCTCGACCGCCGCTCGACTTCCACGGACGACGCGCCTCGCCAACACTTGCTTCCGCATATCCCACCCTTCGTCGATATGGACTCGTGCTCCTCACTCCCATGGTGTTGTGCTGGATGCGTGCTCCACGGCCCCTCCTCCACGGTCTCGTATGGGAAGGACTAGGGCGAGTCATGTTGGTGCGGATGTACTGGCTGGTAAGATTTCCATTGATTTCTTCTCCGTTGGAAATTGTCCAGCGAGTATTGTATCTTTGAGGTTTTCACGTTTCAATTTTTCTTGTTGTTTTCACTGAATGAATTACAGGAACACACGTCTCATATGCCCTACCAGTGCAGGCCTGGACATATGGTCATAATTAGTTAGATGCAAGTATATGAATGATGAATGGGTGCTGCCTTAAATCATCAGCACATTAGTGTTGCCCGATCAAACGCTTGCCCTGGACAGCCTGCTCGCCAAAGTGGTTACGCCGAGCTGTAGCTGCTGGGCGCCCATCTAGCCGCTCTGGGTGTGGCGTCACTCTTGTCCCCGGCATCAGGTACTTCTCCACTAGACAAATTAACTTAGATTGGGCTGCTGTTTTCTACTATGAGAATTCAGTCGTCGGCTTCGCTATTGAGTGCCAAGGTGATGGGCATATAAGATGTAGATTCTGAACTGCGGGGTTCAACATAGAGGGCTTCAGTACAATATTTTTCCCATGCGGTTGATGGATGTGAATGGTCTAAATATTACGGCCCAATGCTTCGTCGAATATTTTCGATCTATGCAGCACTGGATCAATTACACATCCATCCATCCAACTTTAGTTTTGATAGATTTGATGCATCAGGCACAATGAATCTTACTTACGTTGAAAAACTTAGAGATATAGGAATGTTTGCAAGCAAACCATGTACCACACATTTTAGATGGTTTATTTTTCTACATTTGCACGGGCTATGAATCAATAAGTATTTCTACATTTTTTATTTGATGCCAAATTTAAAGAACGTCAGTCTAATATATTTTTACAGTAATCAACATGTTGACTTGACACTTGTCAGTTCGTGACATACTTGGTATTGTCGAAGGGTTGGATGATTGTAAGCCGGATGTACCATTAACGGCAATGGTGAGGATGGACTGGGGAAACAAAGGATACGGTACGACAAAGGAGGATGATTTCAAGGTTATCAAATTCGACAATGTTATTTGATGTGCATAAGGATCCTAAACAAAACACGGTTGATGTGAAACCAACTGAATATTTATGGCCCCGATACAACGCACGGGCAATTATCTAGTGGAAAAGAAAAAGGGGAAAGGAAGGGCGGGTGGGTGGTTGGTTGGACCTTGGTCGTCGAGTCGCGAGTAAAGCCGTCAAACCAGCCGCTCAGCCTCTGCTGCGACGGTCACAGGTCAGACGCAACAACTCGGAGAGAGCACACGAACGTTGTGCCTGGCTGGCTGGCGGGTGGGCCAGCCTGCCCTCGGTCTGGGTGATACCAGAAGCGGACGAGAGAGAGAGGGGGCAGTTGGGTTGGGCCGGATCTGAAATCATTTCAATTCGATTTTGAAAACCCACCGGAGCGACGCGTCGCCCACGCGCCCCTATAAAAGAGAGCCTCCCACCCTCTTCCTCCTTCCGCCTCCTGCCTCCAAGCGCACCGCCTCCCCTCGCTAGCTTCTTCCCAAGTTCCCATCCCCGCGACACTCCCTCCATGGCGGCGCCGCTCAAGATCTCCCGCTCGGCGCTCCAGGCGGCGGCCAAGGCCGCGGGGTCCCAAGACCTCCGCAAGGTCTCCCTTTCGCAGTAAGCATCCCGCCGCTCCGGCCCCTCTTGCTCCAAGTCCTCCCCTTCTCTCTCCCCTGCACTGCGCCTTCTCATGCCACGGACCCCGTCTTCTTCTGCAGGTTCCGCGCCCTGTGCGCCGCAGCCGGCGCCAACGGCGAGGTCATCCCGGCCGGCACCGGCTCCTCCGTCGGCGCGCCTGGCGCCGCGGTGGGCGCAGCCGGTCACGGAACCAAGGGCACCGGAGCTGGGCTCGCCACGGCTGACCGCGGGGCCAACGGCGGCCACCGGTACGTTCCTCCCCCTGCCTCGTCTCTTCCGTTCGCCGACGCGGGAGACTCACCTTTTGCTCTGTTTCTTTCGATGGCCACAGGATCGGCGCGCCGGCCGTGTCTCTGTACGGCGCGAAGCTTAAGGGCGCCCAGGGCGCGGCTGCCGCGGGGCTCGGCATCGGCGCTCCCGGCGCGGCTGGCCTCACCGGCGGCATGAGGTACGTGCCAGTCGTCTATCTCGGCCACATCCTACGCGGGCCGGCGGGAGCGCGCCCGCGTCCGTAAATCTGACTTTTTTTTATCTCTTTCGTTCACTTTGTTTTCAGCGTCGGAGCTCCGGCCGCCGGCGGGCATGGACGCGGCGGCGCCGCAAGTGCCACGTTCGGCATCAGGTTCGGTTTCCCCTTGCTCTTCTTTCCGGCATGGCGCTTGCACTGAACGTGGATCCTCCCCTTTCCGGAGCGCGCGCTAATTTGTCCTCGCTTGTCTTGGTTTCGCGCGCACAGGGCCGGCCTCTCCACCTCCACCAAGGCCGCTGCCCCCGGCTGCGTCGAGTGCGCCGCTGAGTGCGCCAAGATCAAGGCCATTTGCATCGAAATGGAGGAGTCGTTCCACAGGCGAACGGCACACGTTACCCAAATGCACTACAGGCTCTCCAACGAGGTGGCGACGATGAAGAGGGAAGCGGCGTACGTGCTCATTTCTTGAACCCTGCTGCTTCCAATTGCTGCTTCAAATTAAATGGATAACTCTTGTGTTTGTAGGATTTTATTTGACTTGACTTGGGCAGAGTTTGCATCTTTCAGGGATTACAGGATCTGGTTAGTGAGAACGCTCATCGGGGTCATGGTGACGGGAACTGGAGCCCTGCTGTTGTTGGCCCTTTTCTTCTCGCCCTACGTGCAACATGCTTGGCAGTCGGAGACCATCGCCGAGGTGGATCGCCGAGCTGCAGCGCGCAGACTTGAGGCGGAGCAAAGTGCCGCCAACCAGGGCGAGAAGAAGGCCTAGGGCTAAGGCCATGGCGGCAAGTGTCGGACCCCCTCCCTTTCCCTGCCCCAAGCTCGATCGTGAAACAGCAGTCCCAAGCCTGATGATGACTTAATGAAGTACTCCCTCCGTTCGGAATTACTTGTCACAGAAATGAATGTACCTAGATGTATTTTAGTTTAGATACATCCATATTCGAGACAAGTAATTCCGAACGGAGAGAGTAGCACCGTCTGGACTACCTTTCTAAGACTATAGTTGGGCCTGTAATAATATTGTTTTGTGAGACATTTATATAATCGATCTGGGTTTTTTTCTTGCGCCTTCTTATATTTTTTGAATTTTCTTGTCTTCGCCTTATGAATTCTAGTGTAGATAGTAGATGGGGTAGTTCCAATTAGAAAGATAACATAATGATGGTACGTAGTAATTGCTGTGAGAACTATTTAGTTTAATAATCTGCCTGTCTGTTATCATAATAAATATAGGGTTTTTTTGGTATTCGGTTTCAAAATATGATTCCTTCTAGTACATACTTAGTGCATTTCAGCTCATTTTGATAAGTAAATATATAAATTGGTCCAGTAGCGCTCTGGTATATAGGACTCTGCTAGCAAAGAGAGATTTTAGTACATTTACTAGTGATGCATATTATTGGATGTGCTGATTCATTTCAGAGTGGAGTGACTGCAACACCATCTAGAGGCCAGCATGTTTCTTTACCCCAGCATTTCACAACCTAGTGTCCCTTCCATCAATGTCCCAATGAGATCAAATAATATATGCTCCTCCAAAGTAAGTGTCGTGCTTTTAGTTCAAATGTGAACAAAAACCACGACACATATTTTGGATCGGGAGAGTAATTATATATCACGCATGATTCAGTGTTTATGTAGAAATATTAGCACACACGGCCATGAAATGCTCAACATGCTCAACATTTCACAAAACATGACCAAATTAATTAGAGCGAACTGGAGATATGCAACAATCACGGTTTGCCATCAGAAGCTGGAAGCACGCCTTGGGAATTTGGCCTAGTGGCTTGGGAAAATACATGGATGAACCCAGGTACATATGAACCCATTTCGGAAAACACATTCTAAATGCTAAAAAAATTCAAAATAAAGTTAAGCACGTACATCTTCACATTCTATGTGCGCACAAAAAGTTTCGCGGAAAAATAATTTTTTCTTTGACTTGTGCGAAAGAGACAAAAAATGTGTCATGGAACGATATTTAGGAGCACTAAAATTTTCTTTTTCACGGAGGCAAACTAAAAATATATTTTTTGGGAAAACTTTGTGCCACACACACACATTTTACGAACATGTACGCGTGAAATTTTGTTTTGAATTTTTTGAAATTTTAAAACACTTTTAAAATACATTTTTAAAAAGCGGGTTCATATGTACCGGGTTCAGGACGTCCACCCTAGTGACTTGCCTCCTCACTCTGATTAAAGAGTGCATGATTGTTTGCTTGTTGTCTTCACACTGCATGTCCCACCAGAAAACGGCCTTGACAAAGATTTTCATCATGATTGCCGAGACCGGCCAATTAAGACCGGCACAACAATAAATAGAGAATTCATTGAACACGGTGGCGACACAAGTTCACCGCTGTTGAGTCTGACCAACAAAGGGCATGACAACAGTTTTTCACCTCGGCGATGAAGCGATGTACCAATCAATATTTTGAACATGGATCGACCCAGAGTTGCCTCCGCCTAACCCCACGTGGGCATGCATTGCACGAGGAGATAGACCGATCTCACGGGAGATTAGTAGCTCAATCCGAAATGTTACCCTTTTGTAAAGATGATCAATTAAACATGATCTCCTTCAGGCACCCCCTAAGAGGGTCAGCTCCTAGCGCACTTTATTTTTTTGTTGTATTCATATTTCTGAAATGAATACATATTTTATTTATATCTTAAAAAAATAATACATGTTTAAAAAATGTTCGTAAGGTGTAAAAACAATATTCCCGCATTTTTAAAAAATGCTGTTGGCCTTTGACAAAATGTTCTCAGCATTCGAAAAAATATTTAGAAAATGGAAAAAGTAATCTCATAATTCATAAAAAATATTTCATATCATTCCAAAAAATGCACAGAACATTTCAAAAAAAATGTTCACGTATTCCAAAAAATGGATCTTGACATTTTATAAAAACATTTATACTACATAGTATAAAAAAATCTTAACTACTGTTCAACATAAATGTATGTGGCATTTTAAATAAATATTCACTCATTAAAAAAATGTTTGTTATTGTTGATACAATGTATAAAAAAATTCATGTAGCTTAAATAATGTTTCATGTCATTAAATAACATATTCGACGTGCGTTGGAAAAATTATTAATATGTATTCAAAACAAATATTTAAAAATATGCATTTTTTTGAAAAATGTTCAGTGTGTATCAAAATAATGCTATGTGTGTATAGTAAATGTACAGTGTGTATTTGAAAAATTACACATGTGTTAAGAAAAGAAAAATGAAAAACCAACTATTAAACGCTGAAAAAGAGAAAACCTAAAAAAACAGTGAAGAAATGAAGAAAAACAGATAAACCAACAAAAACACAGAGGAAAAAAATTGAGCCAGAGGGGTTACAGTATTGGGCTGGCCTGTTCCCTTACGCCCAGAGAGAGGAGAGGTCGAGTTACATCTCACAGTGGGCGAGAAATAGCCCTGGAGTTTTTTTTAGGCAAAGCCCTGGAGGTGGGTTAGTACCAATTATTGCCCTTGGAACTGAATCGAGAAATTAGCCCAAGGCCCAAAAAGTCACTTGACCCACGCGATCCACGGCCCACCACGATCATAACACTACTTACTCTGTGGAACCAGCTGTTATAATCCCGAGCTCATGTGAGCTTGGGTGAATAGTAAAATAAAAAAAGAATAAAAACATTCAAAAAAATTGAATTTTTGTCAACGTTGACAAAATGTTTGTTTCGCTTGAAAATTCATCACCATACGACATTCGTGGAAATCATGGCAAAAATAACAAAATCGATGCTCCAAAATGTTATTTTCAAACAGATTTTGGAGCATCGGTTTTTTTGTCATATTTGACACGAATGTCATTTCACGATGAAATTTTGCAAGCTATGAAATCATTTGTCAATGTTTCACAGAAACAAAATTCAAACTTTTTATTTATTTTTTCCTATTTTTTTGTGATTTCACTGTTCACCCGAACTCACATGAGCTCGGGATTAGAACAACACGAAAGAAATTTCTTTCGTGCATCAGGCGAGACAAGCCTTGAATGAAGAGTATGTAGTAGTTGCCTACAAGGCAACACTATGAACTCCATAGAGAAAGCCTTCACGAAAATCCTGTAAGAGCATCAAAACTAGGGAAGGCTTGGGATCCTGAATGTGATGTTTGTGTTCCTGTGCAGTGTCTCTTCTAAAGCACCTTGAACCCCAGGTACAAAGTGTTGGAAATATGCTCTAGAGGCAATAATAAAATGGTTATTATTATATTTCCTTGTTCATGATAGTTGTCTATTGTTCATGCTATAATTGTATTGATCGGAAACCGTAATACATGTGTGAATACATAGACCATAACATGTCCCTAGTGAGCCTCTAGTTGACTAGCTCGCTGATCAACAGATGGTCATGGTTTCCTGACTATGGACATTGGATGTCATTGATAACGGGATCACATCATTAGGAGAATGATGTGATGGACAAGACCCAATCTTAAGCACATCACAAGATTGTGTAGTTCGTTTGCTAAAGCTTTTCTAATGTCAAGTATCAGTTCCTTAGACCATGAGATTGTGTAACTTCCGGATACCGTAGGAGTCCTTTGGGTGTACCAAACGTCACAACGTAACTGGGTGACTATAAAGGTGCACTACAGGTATCTCTGAAAGTGTCTGTTGGGTCAGCATGAATCGAGACTGGTATTTGTCACTCCGTATGACGGAGAGGTATCTCTGGGCCCACTCGGTAATGCATCATCATAATGAGCTCAATGTGACTAAGTGGTTAGTCACGGGATCATGCATTATGTAATGAGTAAAGTGACTTGCCGGTAACGAGATTGAACGAGGTATTGGGATACCGACGATCGAATCTCGGGCAAGTAACATACCGATTGATAAAGGGAATTGTTTACGGGATTGCTTGAATCCTTGACATCGTGGTTCATCCGATGAGATCATCGTGGAACATGTGGGAGCCAACATGGGTATCCAGATCCCGATGTTGGTTATTGGCCGGAGAGCTGTCTCGGTCATGTCTACATGCCTCCCGAACCCGTAGGGTCTACACACTTAAGGTTCGACGACGCTAGGTGATACGTCTCCAACGTATCTACTTTTCCAAACACTTTTGCCCTTGTTTTGGACTCTAACTTGCATGATTTGAATGAAACTAACCCGGACTGACGCTGTTTTCAGCAGAACTATCATGATGTTGTTTTATGTGTAGAAAAGAAAAGTTCTCGGAATGTCCTGGAAATCCACGGAGGCACCTTTTGGAATTAATAAGAATTTTTGGCGAAAGAATTAATGCCAGGGGGCCCACAGCCTGTCCACGAGACAGGGGGCGTGCCTCCCCCTAGGGCGCGGCCTCCTATCTCGTGGGCCCCCTGGACCTCCTCCGACCTCAACTCCAACTCCATATATTCTGTATCGGGGAGAAAAAAATCAGAGGAGAAAGTTTCATCGCGTTTTACGACACGAAGCCGCCGCCAAGCCCTAATCTCTCTCGGGAGGGCTGATCTGGAGTCTGTTCGGGGCTCCGGAGAGGGGATTCGTCGCCGTCGTCATCATCAACCATCCTCCATCACCAATTTCATGATGCTCACCGCCGTGCGTGAGTAACTCCATCGTAGGCTTGCTGGACGGTGATGGGTTGGATGAGATTTACCATGTAATCAAGTTAGTTTTGTTAGGGTTTGATCCCTAGTATCCACTATGTTCTGAGATTTATGTTGCTATGACTTTGCTATGCTTAATGCTTGTCACTAGGGCCCGAGTGCAATGATTTCAGATCTGAACCTATTATGTTTTCATGAATATATGTGTGTTCTTGATCCTATCTTGCAAGTCTATAGTCACCTATTATGTTTTATGATCCGACAACCCCGAAGTAACAATAATCGGGATACTTCTCGATGATGACCATAGTTTGAGGAGTTCATGTATTCACTATGTGCTAATGCTTTGTTTTGGTTCTCTATTAAAAGGAGGCCTTAATATCCCTTAGTTTCCGCTAGGACCCCGCTGCCACGGGAGGGCAGGACAAAAGATGTCATGCAAGTTTTTTCCCATAAGCACGTATGACTATTTACAGAATACATGCCTACATTACATTGATGAATTGGAGCTAGTTCTATATCACCCTATGTTATAACTATTGCATGAGGAATCGCATCCGGCATAATTATCCATCACTGATCATTGCCTACTAGCTTTTCACATATTGTTCTTCGCTTATTTACTTTTCCGTTGCTACTGTTACAACTACTACAAAAACCCAAAAACATATATCTTTACATTTGCTACCGTTACCTTTATTATCATACCACTTTTGCTACTAAATACTTTGCTGCAGATACTAAGTTATCCAGGTGTGGTTGAATTGACAACTCAACTGCTAATACTCAAGAATATTCTTTGGCTCCCCTTGTGTCGAATCAATAAATTTGGGTTGAATACTTTACCCTCGAAACCTGTTGCGGTCCCCTACACTTGTGGGTTATCAAGACTAATTTCTGGTGCCGTTGCCGGGGAGCATAGCTCTATTCTCTGAGTCTCTTGGGATTTATATCTGTTGATCACTATGAAGAACTTGAAAGACGCTAAGACCAAGATTTTGCCCTCAACTACGAGGGGAGGTAAGGAACTACCATCTAGCTCTGCACTAGATTCTCCTTCTGTTATTAGTAGGCTTGCGACACCTAAACCTGCTACTGCTATGAATTCTGATATGTCGTATGTTATTGATGATGCCACTTCTGCTATGCATGATGAAATTACATCTGTGTGTGATACTACTTTGCCATTAGGTGAATTTCTTGATGAACAACTTGCTAGAGTTAGGGGGAATGAAAATATTGAAGAACCTATTATTGATGATAGTGATGATGAACGTTCCCCCAATGATTATGTATTACCTGTTGTTCCTAAGGGTTATGTTATGAATGAAGCAGCTGCTATGGAAATTCTTGTTTGCAATGATAGAAATGATCTTAAGAAATTATTAGCTAAATGGAAGCAGCAGTCTCTTAATTCTAGAATGAAACCCGATCCTGCTTTTGCTACTTCACCTATCTGTGTTACTGATAAGGATTATGAATTCTCTGTTGATCCTGATATTATTACTTTAGTTGAATCTGATCCTTTTTATGGCCTTTAATCTGAAACTGTTTTGGCACATCTTACCAAGTTGAATGATATAGCCACCCTGTTCACTCATGATGAGAAGTCTCGCTATTTATACATCCTTAAGATATTTCATTTCTCATTAAAGGGTGATGCTAAGACTTGGTATAATTCTCTTGCTCCTGGTTGTGTGCGTAGTCCCTAGGATATGATTTATTACTTCTCTGCTAAATATTTCCCTGCTCATAAGAAACAAGCTGCCTTGCGGGAAATATATAATTTTGTGCAAATCAAAGAAGAGAGTCTCCCACAAGCTTGGGGGAGGCTTCTCCGGTTACTTTTGCCTGATCATCCTCTTAATAAAAATGAAATACTTGATATCTTTTATAATGGACTAACCGATGCTTCCAAGGACTACTTGGATAGTTGTGTTGGTTGTGTTTTCAGGGAAAGAACAGTCGACAAAGCTGAAATATTACTGAATAATATGTTAACTAATGAAAATAATTGGACTCTTCCTGAGCCAATTCCTGAGGCAATTCCTGAACCAATTGAGCCAACTCCTGAGCCTATTCCTAAACCCACTCCGAAGAAGAGAGGTGTTTTATTTCTCAGTCCTGAAGATATGCAAGAGGCAAAGAAGTCAATGAAAGAAAAAGGTATTAAAGCTGAAGATGTTAAGAATTTACCACCTATTGAAGAAATACATGGTCTTAATTTACCGCCTGAAGAATCACATTGTCTTGATAACCCGACACAGGTAGTAAAGGTAAATTCTCTCTATAGATATGATAAAGTTGAAATACCCTCTACTAAATTTCATAGCCCATGCTTAGATGAATTTGATGACTTTATGGCTAGACAAGAAAGTTTTCATGATTATGTTGGTAGAGAGTTAAAGAATAATGCTTTCGAGATAGGACGCGTAGGTGATAATCTGGCTAGAGTTCAAGATGAACTTCACCGCGTTAACAAATATGCTTCTATGGTTGCTACTCAAGCTGAGCAACTACTCAAAGCTCAAAATGATCTGCTTGATGAATTAAATAATAAAAATGACTTTGCCGTTAGAGTGGCTACTAGAACTGATAGAATGACTCAGGAACCTTTGTATCCTGAATGCCACCCTAAGAGAATCAAGCAAGATTCTCAGAGAAATAATTTAAAGGCACCTAGTTCTTCTAAAAAGAAGAAGAAGAAAAATGATAGGATTTTGCATGCTTCTAGTGAACCTACTGTAGACACACCTGAGAATCCCAATGATATTTCTATTTCTTATGCTGAAACACAATCAGGTGATGAACATGAACCTAGTGATAATGTTAATGATAATGTTCATGTTGATGCTCAACCTAGCAAAGATAATGATGTAGAGATTGAACCTGCTATTGATCTTGATAACCCACAATCAAAGAATCAACGTTATGATAAGAAAGATTTTGTTGCTAGGAAGCACGGTAAAGAAAGAGAGCCACGGGTTCAGAAACCCATGCCCTTTCCTCCTAAACCATCCAAGTCAAAGGATGATGAGGATTTTGAGCGCTTGGCTGAAATGATTAGACCTATTTTCTTACGTATGCTCTTAACTGATATGCTTAAAGTAAATCCTTATGCTAAGTATATGAAGGATATCATCACAAATAAAAGAAAGATACCGGAAGCTGAAATTTCCATCATGCCTGCTAATTACACTTTTAAGGGTGGAATACCAAAGAAACTTGGAGATCCGGGTGTCCCAACTATACCATGCTCCATTAAAAGAAATTATGTCAGAACTGCTTTATGTGATCTTGGAGCCGGTGTTAGTGTTATGCCTCTCTCTTTATATCGTAGACTTGAATTGAATAAGTTGACACCTACTGAAATATCTTCGCAAATGGCTGATAAATCAACTGCTATACCTGTCGGTATTTGTGAGGATGTGCCTGTTGTGGTTGCAAATGTCACTATCTTAATGGACTTTGTTATTCTTGATATTCCCAAGGACGATAGTATGTCTATGATCCTTGGTAGACCTTTTCTTAATACTACAGGGGCTGTTATTGATTGCAACAAAGGCAATGTCACTTTTCATGTTAATGGCAATGAGCATACGGTACACTTTCCGAGGAAACAATCTCAAGTTCATAGCATCAATTCTATTGAAAAAGTTCCAACTATTATTTTTGGAGGTTTTAAATTTCCTCTTCCTACTGTCAAGAAAAAAATATGATATTCTTATTGTTGGGGATTTTCATATCCCCGTTGAGGTAACTTAGTGTCATTCGAAATTTCTCCGGTTCCGTGTTATTCGGAATGAGTTTGTTAACAAGACTTGATCAACCTTGTTAGCGGGTTCATTTTGATGATCACAAGATGGATGAAACTAGAAGGCACAACCTTCTGTACCCTCCTTTTACTTTCTATTATTTAGAATAAATAAAGCAAAAATAGTGTTATCCGTCTGCTTCCTGAATTATCCATGCATTAAAAAAATAGTCTGAAAATAAAAGTGCTCTAAATGCCCTGCAAATTTAGTATGATTTTTTCTGGAATATTTGAGGATTTTAGACACTGAAAACACTGCAGGAGGGGCAAGCACCAGGCCACGAGAGAGGAGGGCGCCCCCCTGTAGGGCGCGCCCCCTGTCTCGTGGGCCCCTGGTGGCCCCCCTCCACTTATGCCAGCACCCACACACTTCATCTTCTACCCAAAAAAATCCCCATCCAGCTCAAGCACGAGTTTTAGCTCGTTTTGCTGCGATTTTCGATCTCTTAGCTCAAAGCTCCATTCACAAAACTGCTTTGGGAGATTGTTGCTTGGTATGTGACTCCTCCATTGGCCCAATTAGTTTTTGTTCTAGTGCTTTATTCATTGCAAATTTTTGCTGCTTAGGTGACCATGTTCTTGAGCTTGCATGCTAAAATTTTGAGGTCCCAAGCAATTCCAATGCATGATATAGGCTCTAGACACTTGTAGGAGTAGTTGCTATCAATCTTGTTTAGTTTTATTCACTTTTATTTTGAAGTTACTAAAATTTCAGAAATTTTCAGAAAAATAAATATGCTTAGAAGAATGTACCAAGGAGGTTCCTCGGCAAAGAAAGGGTCAAGAATTGCTATACGTGAACAAGATGTTAATTTGCCAAGGGACGCAAATGTACGGGCTTGTGAGTGACCATCCGATGATTTTATGGTCGAAGCAGGCTTCAAGGAAGAATTTGATGCGTATGTGCATAATGTCGAGCTGGAGGACTTCTTACAAGATAAGTGTCCTCAATATTATCAATTTACCGATTCCTTTGTGCGGAGGTTCGAATATATTTCTGCGCATAATTCTCCTAGTGTCATGTTTGATATTTATGATACATCTTACACCATGGATTTAGAGGATTTCACAACTGCTTGCAAACTCCCTCAGTGGGGTAATATCAATGATCCTCGCAAATCTGAATATAGAGATTTTCTTGCTAGTATTACTGTGGGAGAATCTAGGGACGTAGCACAAGCTACCATAGGGAGCATTCATTTTCCTGCTATACATTACTTTGCTCTCTTTATTGGTAGATGCATTAACGATAAGGACGAGGTATGTCACATGTGTGCCCCTGATCTTTGTGTCCTCAAGAGTGCTGTGTCAGGTTATAAAGGTTATAACTTGGGGGCAATAGTTGCACGTAGGTTGCAGAATAATAGTAGAAGGGGAGATTTCTTTGGAGGAATTTATGCAACCCGTGTGGCTAATTTTCTTAATATAGCTCCACGAGAGGGGGATATGATTGTACCTCCTGCTTATTTGGATAAAAAAGCTATGTTTGATCATCATTTTCTTGAGAGGAATGAACAATTCCTCCATTATCGACTAATCTATGACAGACGCAATGTCGTCCATGTTACTCTTCCTGCTCCCTACCTTTTTTATTATCAGGCAAAAGGAAGATATGTTGTCACTAGGGAAGAAGCAACTGAATATGAGAGGGGAATGGAGGCATCTCGCCAACACGCTGCTGCTCAGGAGGCGGTCGCCTCTGCATCTCAGTACTACCCCAGTTTCACTTATGGATATCAGCCAGGCGGTCATTGGTATTAAACCAACTTAGGCCAAAAGCCTAAGCTTGGGGGAGTATGTATTTCTCACCAACTTTACATTCATGTTCACACACTAGTCGTCGGTGCTCATACTCTTTCATTGTATTATCCATGCTAGTTTAAATTTATTTTTCTAGTTTTCTTCTTGTGTGTTTTATAAACCTTGAGAAAAACCAAAAAAATAGTTAGTTTAATTTCCTTGCCTGTAGTAGAATTAAAATGAAAACCCAAAAAGATTTCTAGTTCTTCTTCTTACTTGTTGGGAGCTTTCCCGTGTAAATAGTTTTATTTTCTTTTCTTTCTTTTGGGGGTCGAGAAGACCATATTGAAAATGGTTAGTGGCTCTTATATGCATGATTGTTTATTTAATTTAGATCCCATATTACTTGTCTTCTCTCTTGAGTTGAATGCTTGCATATTCCAGCTTAGTCCAATGCACGTACACTCTTATGATTATACACATCGTTCGGTCGTGTGAGTGAAAGGCAATAATGATGATATATGATGGACTTATTGGGATGAGAAAAGCTGGTATAAACTCGACCTCTCTTGTTTTTGTAAATATGATGATCCATCGTTCCTAAGTTAGCTATTATGAAGTAAACATATTTGCAATGACATATAGAGATTATAGTTGCTTGTGCTATGCTTGATTAGCTATGAGTTATAATGGTTTACCTTGCGTGTTAACATGCTATTAGAATGATTATGATGTGGTATGATGGGATGGTATCCTCCTTTGAATGTATTAAGTGACTCGACTTGGCACATGTTCACGCCTGTAGTTGAAAACAAATCAACATAGCCTTCACGATATTTATGTTCATGGTGGATTATATCCTACTCATGCTTGTATTCGGTGTGAATTAATTTTAATGCATGTTTATGACTGTTGTTGCTCTCTCAGTTGGTCGCTTCCCAGTCTTTTGCTAGCCTTCACCTGTACTAAGCGGTAATACTGCTTGTGTATCCAAACTCCTTAAACCCCAAAGTTGTTCCATATGAGTCCACTATACCTTCCTATATGCGGTATCTACCTGCCGTTCCAAGTAAATTTGTATGTGCCAAACTCCAAACCTTCAAATGAAATTCCATTTTGTATGCTCGAGCAGCTCATGTTACAACTAGGGCTGCCTATATCTTCCATGCTAGGTGGGTTATTCTCACGAGGAGTGGACTCCGCTCCTCATTCACGAGAAAGGGCCGGTAACCGGGATGCCCAGTCCCATGATCCAAAAAGATCAAAGCAAATCAAAATAATTAAACAAAACTCCCCCAGGGCCGTTGTATGTTGAGGCAGTCGTTGTTTCGAGCAAGCCATGGATTGATGCTTGTTGGTGGTTGGGGGAGTATAAACCTTTACCATTCTGTTTGGGAACTGCCTATAATGCATGTAGTATGGAAGATACATCCATCTCATAGTTGTTGCATTGACAGCAAAAGTATGCCGCCCAAAATGTTATTCAATCTCTATTTTAAAATCGAGCTTTGGCACCTCTACAAATCCCTGCTTCCCTCTACGAAGGGCCTATCTATTTACTTTTATGTTGAGTCATCACCCTTCTTATTTAAAGCACCCACTGGAGAGCACACTGTCATTTGCATTCATTACTATTGGTTTATATTGGGTATGACTTGACTGGATCTCTTTTACCATGAATTACAATGTTTAGTCAGTCCTTGATCTTTAAAGGTGCTCTGCATTTATGTTTTACGGTCTCAAAAAGGGCTAGCGAGATACCGTTTTGTTATATCATGTTATGATTATTTTGAGAAAGTGTTGTCATCCGAGTTTTATTATTATGGCTTGCTAGCTGATTATGCTATTGATGTGAGTAATTGTGAGACCTATGTGTTATTGTGAGTATGGTTAGTTCATAATATTTGCTGAAACTTGAATGCTGGTTTTTCATGTTACAACAACAAGAGCAAACAGAGTTTTTAAAAGTTTTTCTTTATCACTTTCAGTTTATCAACTGAATTGCTTGAGGACAAGCAAAGGTTTAAGCTTGGGGGAGTTGATATGTCTCCAACGTATCTACTTTTCCAAACACTTTTGCCCTTGTTTTGGACTCTAACTTGCATGATTTGAATGAAACTAACCCGGACTGACACTGTTTTCAGCAGAACTACCATGATGTTGTTTTATGTGTATAAAAGAAAAGTTCTCGGAATGTCCTGGAAATCCACGGAGGCACTTTTTGGAATTAATAAGAATTTTTGGCGAAAGAATTAATGCCAGGGGGGCACAGCCTGTCCACGAGATAGGGGGGCGCCCCCCCTAGGGCGCGACCTCCTATCTCGTGGGCCCCCTGGACCTCCTCCGACCTCAACTCCAACTCCATATATTCCGTCTCAGGGAGAAAAAATTCAGAGGAGAAAGTTTCATCATATTTTATGACACGGAGCCGCCGCCAAGCCCTAATCTCTCTCGGGAGGGCTGATCTGGAGTCCGTTCGGGGCTCTGGAGAGGGGGATTCATCGCTGTCATCATCATCAACCATCGTCCATCACCAATTTCATGATGCTCACCACCGCGCATGAGTAATTCCATCATAGGCTTGCTGGACGGTGATGGGTTGGATGAGATTTACCATGTAATCAAGTTAGTTTTGTTAGGGTTTGATCCCTAGTATCCACTATGTTCGGAGATTGATGTTGCTGTGACTTTGCTATGCTTAATGCTTGTCACTAGGGCCCGAGTGCCATGATTTCAAATCTGAACCTATTATGTTTTCATGAATATATGTGTGTTCTTGATCCTATCTTGCAAGTCCATAGTCACCTATTATGTGTTATGATCCGACAACCCCGAAGTGACAATAATCGGGATACTTCTCGGTGATGACCATAGTTTGAGGAGTTCATGTATTCACTATGTGCTAATGCTTTGTTCCGGTTCTCTATTAAAAGGAGGCCTTAATATCCCTTAGTTTCCGCTAGGACCCCGCTGCCACGGAAGGGTTGATGACCCACAAGTGTAGGGGATCAATCGTAGTCCTTTAGATAAGTAAGAGTGTCGAACCCAACAAGGAGCAGAAGGAAATGATAAGCGGTTTTCAGTAAGGTTTTCTCTGCAAGCACTGAAATAGTAGGTGATAGATAGTTTTGTGATAAGATAAATAGTAACGAGCAAAGAGTAAATAAAGTAAATAAAGTGCAGAAAGGTGGCCCAATCCTTTATGTAGCAAAGGATAAGCCTGGACAAATTCTAATAATGAGGAGGGAGCTTCCGAGGACACATTGGGAATTATCGTCCAGCTAGTTTTCATCATGTTCATAAGATTCGCATTCGGTACTTTAATAATTTGATATGTGGGTGGACCGACACTTGGGTACTGCCCTAACATGAACAAGCATCCCACTTATGATTAACCCCTATTGCAAGCATGCGCAACTACAAAAAGGAGTATTAAGGTAAACCTAACCACAACATTAAACATATGGGTCCATATCAACCCCTAACGAAGCAACACATAAACTAGGGCTTAAGCTTCTGTCACTCTAGCAACCCATCATCTACTTATTACTTCCCTATGCTTTCCTCTAGGCCCAAATAATGGTGAAGTGTCATGTAGTCAATGTTCACATAACACCACTAGAGGAGAGACAACATACATCTCATCAAAATATCGAACGAATACCAAAATCACATGACTACTAATAGCAAGACTTCTCCCATGTCCTCAAGAACAAACGTAACTACTCACAAAGCATATTCATGTTCATAATCAGAGGGATAATAATATGCATGAAGGATCTGAACATATGATCTTCCACCAAGTAAATCAATTAGTATCAACTACAAGGAGTAATCAACACTACTAGCAACCCACACGTACCAATTTGTGGTTTTGATACAAGATTGGATACAAGAGATGAACTAGGGTTTTGAGATGAGATGGTGCTGGTGAAGATGTTGATGGAGATTGACCCCCTCCAGATGAGAGGATCGTTGGTGATGATTTCCCCCTCCCGGAGGGAAGTGTCCCCGGCAGAACAGCTCCGCCAAAGCTCTAGATTGATTCCGCCAAGATTCCGCCTCGTGGCGGCAGAGTTTCGTCTCGTAAGCTTGCCCACGAATTTTTCCAGGACAAAACCCTTCATATAGCAGAAGATGGCCGCCGGAGGCCCACCAGGGGGCCCAGGAGATAGGGGGCGCGCCCTAGGGGGGGGGAGGGGCGCGCCCCCCGGTCTCCTGGACAGGGTGTGGGCCCCCTAGCCTATTTATCTTGCTCATAATTCTTTAATAAATCCAAAAAGTTGTTTCGTGGAGTCTCAGGTCTTTTGGAGTTGTGCAAAATAGGTTTCCAACATTTGCTCCTTTTCCAGCCAGAATTCAAGCTGCCGGCATCCCCCCTCTTCATGGTAAACCTTGTAAAATAAGAGAGAATAGCCATAAGTATTGAGATATAATGTGTAATAACAGCCCATAATGCAATAAATAATGATATAAAAGCATGATGCAAAATGGACATATCAAGGGTAGGACAAAAGATGTCATGCAAGTTCTTTTCCATAAGCACGTATGACTATTTACGGAATACATGCCTACATTACATTGATGAATTGGAGCTAGTTCTATATCACCCTATGTTATAACTATTGCATGAGGAATCGCATCCGGCATAATTATCCATCACTGATCCATTGCCTACGAGCTTTTCACATATTGTTCTTCGCTTATTTACTTTTCCGTTGCTACTGTTACAACTACTACAAAAGCCCAAAAACATATATCTTTACTTTTGCTACCGTTACCTTTATTATCATACCACTTTTGCTACTAAATACTTTGCTGCAGATACTAAGTTATCCAGGTGTGGTTGAATTGACAACTCAACTGCTAATACTCAAGAATATTCTTTAGCTCCCCTTCTGTCAAATCAATAAATTTGGGTTGAATACTTTACCCTCGAAAGCTGTTACCGGTCCCCTACACTTGTGGGTTATCACTAGGGTTATTAGGAAGACTTGTAAGTGATTACCTAATGTTGTTCAGAGTCTCGGATGAGATCCCGGACGTCACGAGGAGTTCCGGAATGGTCCAGAGGTGAAGATTTATATATGGGAAGTTGTCATACGGTCACCGGAAAAGTTCGGGGGCATACCGGTATTGTATCGGGGCCACCAGAGGGGTTCTAGGGGTCCACCAGGAGGGGCCACCTCTCTCGGAGGGCCTTATGGGCCGTAGAGGGAAGGGAACCAGCCCCTAGGAGGGCTGGGTGCAAAATCCCCTAGGGCCCATGCGCCTAGGGTTGGGGGGAACCCTAAAGGGGGGGGCCTCCCTTGCTTGGGGGGCAAGCCCCCTCCCCCTTGGCCGCCGCCCCCCTCTAGTTCCCATCTAGAGGGGCCGCCCCCCTTCCCCCTTCTCCTATAAATAGAGGGGCGAGGGGAGGGCTGCAGCACCACATCCAAGGCACAGCCCCTCCCCTCCCCAACACCTCTCCTCCTTCGTAAGAGCTTGGCAAAGCCCTATCAGAGTACTGCCTCTCCATCACCACCATGTCGTCGTGCTGCTGTTGGAGCCCTCTTCCTCAACCTCTCCTCCCCCCTTGCTGGATCAAGAAGGAGGAGACGTCTCCGCTCCGTACGTGTGTTGAACGGGGAGGTGCCGTCCGTTTGGCGCTAGGATGATCGGTGATTTGGATCACGACGAGTACGACTCCATCAACCCCGTTCTCTTGAACGCTTCCGCTCGCGATCTACAAGGGTATGTAGATGCACTCCTCTCTCTCTCTCTCTCTCTTGTTGCTAGATGACTCCATAGAGTGATCTTGGTGATGCGTAGCAAATTTTAAATTTCTGCTACGATCCCCAACAGTGGTATCAGAGCTAGGTCTATGCGTAGTTTCTATGCACGAGTAGAACACAATTTTGTTGTGGGCGTAGATTTTGTCAATTTACTTGCCACTACTAGTCTTATCTTGTTTCGGCGGTATCGTGGGATGAAGCGGCCCGGACCGACCTTACATGTACGCTTACGTGAGACAGGTTCCACTGACTGACATGCACTAGTTGCATAAGGTGGCTAGCGGGTGTCTGTCTCTCCCACCTTAGTCGGATTGGATTTGATGAAAAGGGTCCTTATGAAGGGTAAATAGAAATTGGCATATCACGTTGTGGTTTTGACGTAGGTAAGAAACGTTCTTGCTAGAACCCTATTGCAGCCACATAAAAACATGCAACAACAATTAGAGGACGTCTAACTTGTTTTTGCAGCATATGCCTTGTGATGAATGATATGGCCAAAAGGATGTGATGAATGATATATATGTGATGTACGAGATTGATCATGTTCTTGTAATAGGAATCATGACTTGCATGTCGATGAGTATGACAACCGACAGGAGCCATAGGAGTTGTCTTAATTATTGTATGACCTGCGTGTCATTGAATAACGCCATGTAGTTACATTACTTTATTGCTAAACCATTAGCCATAGTAGTAGAAGTAATCATTGGCGTGACAACTTCATGAAGACACGATGATGGAGATCATGGTGTCATGCCGGTGACGATAATGATCATGGCGCCCCGAAGATGGAGATCAAAAGGAGCAAAATGATATTGGCCATATCATGTCACTATTTGATTGCATGTGATGTTTATCATGTTTTTGCATCTTATTTGCTTAGAACGACGGTAGTAAATAAGATGATCCCTCATAATAATTTCAAGAAAGTGTTCCCCCTAACTATGCGCCGTTGCAAAAGTTCGTTGTTTTGAAGCACCACGTGATGATCGGGTGTGATAGATTCTAACGTTCACATACAACGGATGTAAGACAGATTTACACATGCAAAAACACTTAGGTTGACTTGACGAGCCTAGCATGTACAGACATGGCCTCGGAAGACAAGAGACCGAAAGGTCGAACATGAGTCGTATAGAAGATACGATCAGCATGAAGATGTTCACCGATGATGACTAGTCCGTATCACGTGATGATCGGACACGGCCTAGTTGACTCGGATCATGGATCACTTAGATGACTAGAGGGATGTCTATCTGAGTGGGAGTTCATTATATAATTTGATTAGATGAACTTAATTATCATGAACTTAGTCTAAAACTTTTGAAATATGTCTTGTAGATGAAATGGCCCACGCTAATGTTGCCCTCAACTTTAACGCATTCCTAGAGAAAACCAAGCTGAAAGACGATGGCAGCAACTATACGGACTGGGTCCGGAACTTTAGGATCATCTTCATAGCTGCCAAAAGAGCATATGTCCTAGATGCACCGCTAGGTGAAGCACCCATTTTCCCAGCAACTCAAGACGTTATGAACGCCTGGCAGTCGCATAGTGATGATTACTCCCTGGTTTAGTGCGGCATGTTGGGAATATGCCCTAGAGGCAATAATAAAAGTATTATTATTATATTTCCTTGTTCATGATAATTGTCTTTTATTCATGCTATAACTGTATTATCCGGAAATCGTAATACACGTGTGAATACATAGACCACAATATGTCCCTAGTGAGCCTCTAGTTGACTAGCTCGTTGTGATCAACAGATAGTCATGGTTTCCTGGCTATGGACATTGGATGTCGTTGATAACGGGATCACATCATTAGGAGAATGATGTGATGGACAAGACCCAATCCTAAGCATAGCACAAAGATCGTGTAGTTCGTTTGCTAGAGCTTTGCCAATGTCAAGTATCTCTTCCTTTGACCATGAGATCGTGTAACTCCTGGATACCGTAGGAGTGCTTTGGGTGTATCAAACGTCACAACGTAACTGGGTGACTATAAAGGTGCACTACAGGTATCTCCGAAAGTATCTATTGTTTTATGCGGATCGAGACTGGGATTTGTCACTCCGTGTAAACGGAGAGGTATCTCTGGGCCCACTCGGTAGGACATCATCATATGCGCAATGTGACCAAGGAGTTGATCACGGGATGATGTGTTACGGAACGAGTAAAGTGACTTGCCGGTAACGAGATTGAACAAGGTATCGGTATACCGACGATCGAATCTCGGGCAAGTAAAATACCGCTAGACAAAGGGAATTGTATACGGGATCGATTGAGTCCTTGACATCGTGGTTCATCCGATGAGATCATCGTGGAACATGTGGGAGCCAACATGGGTATCCAGATCCCGCTGTTGGTTATTGACCGGAGAACGTCTCGGTCATGTCTGCATGTCTCCCGAACCCGTAGGGTCTACACACTTAAGGTTCGATGACGCTAGGGTTATAAAGGAAGCTTGTATGTGGTTACCGAATGTTGTTCGGAGTCCCGGATGAGATCCCGGACGTCACGAGGAGTTCCGGAATGGTCCGGAGGTAAAGATTTATATATAGGAAGTCCTGTTTCGGCCATCGGGACAAGTTTCGGGGTCATCGGTATTGTACCGGGACCACCGGAAGGGTCCCGGGGGCCCACCGGGTGGGGCCACCTGCCCCGGGGGGCCACATGGGCTGTAGGGGGTGCGCCTTGGCCTACATGGGCCAAGGGCACCAGCCCCAAGAGGCCCATGCGCCTGGGGAAACCCTAAAGGAAGAGTCCCAGCAGGGGAAGGCACCTCCTAGGTGCCTTGGGGGGGGGAGGACTCCTCCCCTGGCCGCCGCCCCCTTGGAGATTGGATCTCCTAGGGGCTGGCGCACCCCCCCCCTTGGGATCCCTATATATAGTGGGGTAGGAGGGCCTCCCAAACACACCTTATGCCTTTGGTGCAGCCCCTCCCTCTCTCCCAAGTTCTCCTCCTCTTCTCCCATGGTGCTTGGCGAAGCCCTGCGGGATTGCCACGCTCCTCCACCACCACCACGCCGTTGTGCTGCTGTTGGATGGAGTCTTCCTCAACCTCTCCCTCTCTCCTTGCTGGATCAAGGCGTGGGAGACGTCACCGGGCTGTACGTGTGTTGAACGCGGAGGTGCCGTCCGTTCGGCACTTGATCATCGGTGATTTGAATCACGACGAGTACGACTCCATCAACCCCGTTCACTTGAACGCTTCCGCTTAGCGATCTACAAGGGTATGTAGATGCACTCTCCTTCTACTCGTTGCTGGTCTCTCCATAGATAGATCTTGGTGACGCGTAGGAAAATTTTTGAATTTCTGCTACGTTCCCCAACAGTGGCATCATGAGCTAGGTCTATTGCGTAGATTCTTTGCACGAGTAGAACACAAAGTAGTTGTGGGCGTTGATGTTGTTCAATATGCTTACCGTTACTAGTCCAATCTTGTTTCGACGGTATTGTGGGATGAAGCGGCCCGGACCGACCTTACACGTACTCTTACGTGAGACAGGTTCCACCGATTGACATGCACTTGGTGCATAAGGTGGCTAGCGGGTGCCAGTCTCTCCCACTTTAGTCGGAACGGATTCGATGAAAAGGGTCCTTATGAAGGGTAAATAGCAATTGGCATATCACGTTGTGGTCTTGCGTAGGTAAGAAACGTTCTTGCTAGAAACCCATAGCAGCCACGTAAAACATGCAACAACAATTAGAGGACGTCTAACTTGTTTTTGCAGGGTATGCTATGTGATGTGATATGGCCAAGAAGAATGTGATGAATGATATGTGATGTATGAGATTGATCATGTTCTTGTAATAGGATTCACGACTTGCATGTCGATGAGTATGACAACCGGCAGGAGCCATAGGAGTTGTCTTTATTTTTTGTATGACCTGCGTGTCATTGAAGAACGCCATGTAAACTACTTTACTTTATTGCTAAACGCGTTAGTCATAGAAGTAGAAGTAGTCGTTGGCGTGACAACTTCATGAAGACACGATGATGGAGATCATGATGATGGAGATCATGGTGTCATGCCGGTGACAAGATGATCATGGAGCCCCGAAGATGAAGATCAAAGGAGCTATATGATATTGGCCATATCATGTCACTACTCTATTTGATTGCATGTGATGTTTATCATGTTTATGCATCTTGTTTGCTTAGAACGACGGTAGTAAATAAGATGATCCCTTACAACAATTTCAAGAAGTGTTCTCCCCTAACTGTGCACCGTTGCTACAGTTCGTCGCTTCTAAGCACCACGTGATGATCGGGTGTGATGGATTCTTACGTTCACATACAACGGGTGTAAGACAGTTTTACACAGCGAAAACACTTAGGGTTAACTTGACGAGCCTAGCATGTGCAGACATGGCCTCGGAACACGGAGACCGAAAGGTCGAGCATGAGTCGTATAGTAGATACGATCAACATGAAGATGTTCACCGATGATGACTAGTCCGTCTCACGTGATGATCGGACACGGCCTAGTTGACTCGGATCATGTGATCACTTAGATGACCAGAGGGATGTCTATCTGAGTGGGAGTTCATAAGATGAACTTAATTATCCTGAACATAGTCAAAAGACCTTTTGCAGATTATGTCGTAGCTCACGCTATAGTTCTACTGTTTTAGATATGTTCCTAGAGAAAATACAGTTGAAAGTTGATAGTAGCGATTATGCGATCAGTAGAAAGCTTATGTCCTTAATGCACCGCTTAGTGTGCTGAACCCCAAACGTCGTTTGTCGATGTTGCGAACATCGGACATACACGTTTTGATAACTACGTGATAGTTCAGTTAAATGGTTTAAGTAGAGGCACCAAAGACGTTTTCGAAACATCGCGGAACATATGAGATGTTTCGAGGGCTGAAATTGGGATTTCAGGCTCGTGCCCACGTCAAGAGGTATAAGACCTCCGACGATCTTCTTAACCTGCAAACTAAGGGAGAAAAGCTCAATCGTTGAGCTTGTGATCAGATTGTCTGAGTGCAACAATCACTTGAATCGAGTGGGAGTTAATCTTCCAAATGAGATAGTGATGTTTCTCCAAAGTCATTGCCACCAAGCTGCTAGAGCTTCGTGATGAACTATAACATATCAGGGATAGATATGATGATCCTTGAGGTATTCGCGATGTTTGACACCGCGAAAGTAGAAATCAAGAAGGAGCATCAATTGTTGATGGTTGGTGAAACCACTAGTTTCAAGAAGGGCAAGGGAACAAGGGATACTTCATGAAACGGCAAATCAGCTGCTGCTCTAGTGAAGAAACCCAAGGTTGAACCCAAACCCGAGACTAAGTGCTTCTGTAATAAGGGGAACAGACACTGGAGCGGAACTACCCTAGATACTTGGTAGATGAGAAGGCTGGCAAGGTCGATAGAAGTATATTGGATATACATTGTGTTAATGTGTACTTTACTAGTACTCCTAGTAGCACCAGGGTATAAGATACCGGTTCGGTTGCTAAGTGTTAGTAACTCGAAATAAAAGCTACGGAATAAACGGAGACTAGCTAAAGGTGAGCTGACGATATGTGTTGGAAGTGTTTCCAAGGTTGATGTGATCAAGCATCGCACGCTCCCTCTACCACCGAGATTGGTGTTTGCGTTGAGCATAGACATGATTGGATTATGTCTATCGCAATACGGTTATTCATTTAAGGAGAATAATGGTTACTCTATTTATTTGAATAATACCTTCGATGGTCTTGCACCTAAATAAATGGTTTATTGAATCTCGATCGTAGTAATACACATTTTCATGCCAAAAGATATAAGATAGTAATGATAGTACCACTTACTTGTGGCACTGCCATGTAAGTCATAATGGTATAAAACGCATGAAGAAGCTCCATGTTGATGGATCTTTGGACTCACTCGTTTTGAAAAGTTTGAGACATGCGAACCATGTCTATTGGTATATATGCATGAAGAAACTCCATGCAAATGGACCGTTTGGACTCACTTGATTTTGAATCACTTGAGATATGCAAATCATACCACATGGGCAAGATGACTGAAAAGCCTCGGTTTCAGTAAGATGGAACAAGATAGCAACTTGTTGGAAGTAACACATTTTGATGTGTGCAGTCCAATGAGTGCTGAGGCATGCAGTGAATATCGTTATGTTCTTACTTCACAGATGATTCGAGTAGATGTTGAGAATATTTACTTGATGAAACACAAGTCTGAATTATTGAATGGTTCAAGTAATTTCAGAGTGAAGTAGAAGATCATTGTGACAAGAGGATAAAATGTCTATGATATGATCATAGAGATGAATATCTGAGTTACGAGTTTTGGCACACAATTAAGACATTGTGGAAATTGTTTCGCAATTAATACCGCCTGGAACACCATAGTGTGATGGTGTGTCCGAACATCATAGTTGCACCCTATTGGATATGGTGCGTACCATGATGTCTCTTATCGAATTACCACTATCGTTCATGGGTTAGGCATTAGAGACAACCACATTCACTTTAAATAGGGCACCACGTAATTCCGATGAGATGACACCGTATGAATTATGGTTTAGAGAAACCTAAGTTGTCGTTTCTTAAAGGTTTGGGGCTGCGACGCTTATGTGAAAAAGTTTCAGGATTAAGCTCGAACCCAAAGCGGATAAAATGCATCTTCATAGGACACCCAAAACAGTTGGGTATACCTCCTAATTCAGATCCGAAAGCAATATGGATTGTTTCTAGAATCGGGTCCTTTCTCGAGGAAAGGTTTCTCTCGAAAGAATTGAGTGGGAGGATGGTGGAGACTTGATGAGGTTATTGAACCGTCTCTTCAACTAGTGTGTGGCAGGGCACAGGAAGTTGTTCCTGTGGCACCTACACCAATTGAAGTAGAAGCTTATGATAGTGATCATGAAACTTCGGATCAAGTCACTGCCGTACCTCGTAGGGTGACAAGGATGCGTACTACTTTAGAGTGGTACGGTAATCCTGTCTTGAAGGTCATGTTGCTAGACAACAATGAACCTACGAGCTATGGAGAAGCGATGGTGGGCCCAAATTCCGATAAATGGCTCGAAGCCATAAAATCCGAGAACGGATCCATGGACTTTGGTGGACTTGCCCGATGATCGGCAAGCCATTAAGATAAATGGATCTTTAAGAAGAAGACGGACGTGGATGGTAATGTCACCGTCCATGAAGCTCGACTTGTGGCGAAAAGTTTTTTCACAAGTTCAAGGAGTTGACTACGATGAGATTTTCTCACTCGTAGCGATGCTTAAAGTCCGTCGGAATCATGTTAGCATAAGCTACATTTATGAAATCTGGCAGATGGATGTCAAGACAAGTTTCCTTACTAGTTTTCGTAAGGAAAGGTTGTATGTAATACAATCAGAAAGTTTTGTCGATCCTAAGGATGCTAAAAGGTATGCTAGCTCCAGCGATCCTTCTAAGGACTGGAGTAAGCATCTCGGAGTTGGAATGTATGCTTTGATGATGATCAAAGATTTTGGGTTTGTACAAAGTTTATGAGAAACTTGTATTTCCAAAGAAGTGAGTGGGAGCACTATAGAATTTCTGATGAGTATATGTTGTTGACATATTGTTGATCAGAAATGATGTAGAATTTCTAGAAAGCATATAGGGTTATTTTGAAAGTGTTTTTCAATGGAAAGCCTGGATTAAGCTACTTGAACATTGAGCATCAAGATCTATAAGGATAGATCAAAATGCTTAATAATACTTTCAAATGAGCACATACCTTGACATGATCTTGAAGGTGTTCAAGATGGACCAGTCAAAGAAGGAGTTCTTGCCTGAGTTGTAAGGTACGAAGTTAAGACTTAAAGCTCGACCACGGCAGAATAGAGAGAAAGGACGAAGGTCGTCCCCTATGCTTAAGACGTAGGCTCTTCAGTATGCTATGCTGTGTACCGCACCTGAAGTGTGCCTTGCCATGAGTCAGTCAAGGGGTACAAGAGTGATCCAAGAATGGATCACAGGACAGCGGTCAAAGTTATCCTTAGTAACTAGTGGACTAAGGAATTTTCTCGATTATGGAGGTGGTAAAAGAGTTCGTCGTAAAGGTTACGACGATGCAAGCTTGACACCTATCCGGATAGCTCTGAGTAGAGAGACCGGATACATATAATGGAGCAATAATTTAGAATAGCTCCAAGTAGAACAGTTATTTGGAATAGCTCCAAATAGAGCGTGGTAGCTGCATCTAGGAGATGACATAGAGATTTGTAAAGCACACACGGATCTGAAAGGTTCAGACCCGTTGACTAAAACCTCTCTCACAAGCAACATGATCAAACATAAAACTCATTGAGTGTTAATCACATAGTGATGTGAACTAGACTACTGACTCTAGTAAACTCTTGGGTATTAGTCACATGGCGATGTGACCTGTGAGTGTTAATCACATGGCGATGTGAACTAGATTATTGACTCTAGTGCAAGTGGGAGACTGTTGGAAATATGCCCTAGAGGCAATAATAAAAGTATTATTATTATATTTCCTTGTTCATGATAATTGTCTTTTATTCATGCTATAACTGTATTATCCGGAAATCGTAATACACGTGTGAATACATAGACCACAATATGTCCCTAGTGAGCCTCTAGTTGACTAGCTCGTTGTGATCAACAGATAGTCATGGTTTCCTGGCTATGGACATTGGATGTCGTTGATAACGGGATCACATCATTAGGAGAATGATGTGATGGACAAGACCCAATCCTAAGCATAGCACAAAGATCGTGTAGTTCGTTTGCTAGAGCTTTGCCAATGTCAAGTATCTCTTCCTTTGACCATGAGATCGTGTAACTCCTGGATACCGTAGGAGTGCTTTGGGTGTATCAAACGTCACAACGTAACTGGGTGACTATAAAGGTGCACTACAGGTATCTCCGAAAGTATCTATTGTTTTATGCGGATCGAGACTGGGATTTGTCACTCCGTGTAAACGGAGAGGTATCTCTGGGCCCACTCGGTAGGACATCATCATATGCGCAATGTGACCAAGGAGTTGATCACGGGATGATGTGTTACGGAACGAGTAAAGTGACTTGCCGGTAACGAGATTGAACAAGGTATCGGTATACCGACGATCGAATCTCGGGCAAGTAAAATACCGCTAGACAAAGGGAATTGTATACGGGATCGATTGAGTCCTTGACATCGTGGTTCATCCGATGAGATCATCGTGGAACATGTGGGAGCCAACATGGGTATCCAGATCCCGCTGTTGGTTATTGACCGGAGAACGTCTCGGTCATGTCTGCATGTCTCCCGAACCCGTAGGGTCTACACACTTAAGGTTCGATGACGCTAGGGTTATAAAGGAAGCTTGTATGTGGTTACCGAATGTTGTTCGGAGTCCCGGATGAGATCCCGGACGTCACGAGGAGTTCCGGAATGGTCCGGAGGTAAAGATTTATATATAGGAAGTCCTGTTTCGGCCATCGGGACAAGTTTCGGGGTCATCGGTATTGTACCGGGACCACCGGAAGGGTCCCGGGGGCCCACCGGGTGGGGCCACCTGCCCCGGGGGGCCACATGGGCTGTAGGGGGTGCGCCTTGGCCTACATGGGCCAAGGGCACCAGCCCCAAGAGGCCCATGCGCCTGGGGAAACCCTAAAGGAAGAGTCCCAGCAGGGGAAGGCACCTCCTAGGTGCCTTGGGGGGGGGGGAGGACTCCTCCCCTGGCCGCCGCCCCCTTGGAGATTGGATCTCCTAGGGGCTGGCGCACCCCCCCCTTGGGATCCCTATATATAGTGGGGTAGGAGGGCCTCCCAAACACACCTGATGCCTTTGGTGCAGCCCCTCCCTCTCTCCCAAGTTCTCCTCCTCTTCTCCCATGGTGCTTGGCGAAGCCCTGCGGGATTGCCACGCTCCTCCACCACCACCACGCCGTTGTGCTGCTGTTGGATGGAGTCTTCCTCAACCTCTCCCTCTCTCCTTGCTGGATCAAGGCGTGGGAGACGTCACCGGGCTGTACGTGTGTTGAACGCGGAGGTGCCGTCCGTTCGGCACTTGATCATCGGTGATTTGAATCACGACGAGTACGACTCCATCAACCCCGTTCACTTGAACGCTTCCGCTTAGCGATCTACAAGGGTATGTAGATGCACTCTCCTTCTACTCGTAGCTGGTCTCTCCATAGATAGATCTTGGTGACGCGTAGGAAAATTTTTGAATTTCTGCTACGTTCCCCAACACGGCATGCTTTACAGCTTAGAACCGGGGCTTCAAAAGAGTTTTGAGCAGCACGGAGCATATGAGATGTTCCAAGAGCTGAAAATGGTTTTCCAAGATCATGCCCGGGTCGAGAGATATGAAGTCTCCGACAAGTTCTACAGTTGTAAGATGGAGGAGAATAGTTCTGTCAGCGAGCACATACTCAAAATGTTTGGGTTGCACAACCGCTTGTCTCAGCTGGGAGTTAACCTCCCGGATGACGAGGTCATTGACAGAATCCTTCAGCCGCTCCCACCTAGCTACAAGAGCTTTGTGATGAACTACAATATGCAGGGGACGGTGAAAACTATTCCTGAGGTATTTTCAATGCTGAAATCAGCGGAGGTAGAAATCAAAAAGGAACATCAAGTGTTGATGGTCAATAAAACCACTAGTTTCAAGAAAGGCAAGGGTAAGAAGAACTTCAAGAAGACAGCAAGGGAGTTGCCGCGCATGGTAAGCCAGTTGCCGGGAAGAAGCCAAAGCATGGACCCAAACCTGAGACTGAGTGCTTTTATTGCAAGGGAAGCGGACACTGGAAGCGGAACTGCCCCAAGTACTTAGCGGACAAGAAGGCCGGCAACACCAAATGTATATGTGATATACATGTAATTGATGTGTACCTTACCAGTACTCATAGTAGCTCCTGGGTATTTGATACCGGTGCGGTTGCTCATATTTGTAACTCAAAACAGGACCTGAAGAATAAGCGGAGACTGGCGAAGGACGAGGTGACGATGCGTGTCGGGAATGGTTCCAAGGTCGATGTGATCGCCGTCGACACGCTACCTCTACATTTACCTACGGGATTAGTTTTAAACCTCAATAATTGTTATTTAGTGCCAGAGCATGAACATTGTATCTGGATCTCGTTTAATACGAGATGGCTACTCATTTAAATCCGAGAATAATGGTTGTTCTATTTATATGAGAGATATGTTTTATGGTCATGCCCCGCTGGTCAATGGTTTATTCTTAATGAATCTCAAACGTGATGTTACACATATTCATAGTGTGAATACCAAAAGATGTAAGATTGATAGTGATAGCCCCACATATCTGTGGCACTTCCGCCTTGGTCACATTGGTATTAAACGCATGAAGAAGCTCCATGCGGATGGACTTTTAGAGTCTCTTGATTTCAAATCATTTGACATGTGCGAACCATGCCTCATGTGCAAAATGGCCAAGACTCCGTTCTCCGGAACAATGGAGCGAGCAACCAACTTATTGGAAATTATACATACTGATGTGTGCGGTCCAATGAGCGTTGAGGCTCGCGGTGGCTATCGTTACGTTCTCACCCTCACTGATGACTTAAATAGATATGGGTATGTCTACTTAATGAAACACAAGTCTGAGACCTTTGAAAAGTTCAAGGAATTTCAGAATGAGGTAGAAAATCAACGTGACAAAAAAATAAAGTTCTTACGAATAGATCGTGGGGAAGAATATTTAATTCACAAGTTTGGTACGCACTTAAGGAAATGTGGAATCGTTTCACAACTCACGCCGCTTGGAACACCTCAGCGTAACGGTGTGTCCGAACGTCGTAATCACTTTCTATTGGATATGGTGCGGTCTATGATGTCTCCTACCGATTTACCGCTATCATTTTGGGGATACACTTTAGAGACAGCTACATTCACTTTAAATAGGGCACCGTCTAAATCTGTTGAGACAACACCATATGAATTATGGTTTGGAAAGAAACCTAAGCTGTCGTTTCTAAAAGTTTGGGATGTGATGCTTATGTCAAGAAATTTCAACCTGAAAAGCTCGAACCCAAGTCGGAAAAATGCGTCTTCATAGGATACCCTAAGGAAACAATTGGGTATACCTTCTACCTCAGATCCGAAGGCAAGATCTTTGTTGCCAAGAATGGGTCCTTTCTGGAGAAAGAGTTTCTCTCGAAGAAGTAAGTGGGAGGAATGTGGAACTTGATGAAGTACTACCTCTTGAACCGGTAAGTAGCGCAGCTCAAGAAGATGTTCCCGTGGTGC
This sequence comes from Triticum aestivum, assembly GCF_018294505.1. Classification (NCBI taxonomy): domain Eukaryota; kingdom Viridiplantae; phylum Streptophyta; class Magnoliopsida; order Poales; family Poaceae; genus Triticum; species Triticum aestivum. Next base: position 710,618,513 of record NC_057810.1, on the reverse strand, counting down.
CTACACCAACTGGAGAGGAAGTTAATGATGATGACCAAGGTACTTCGGATCGAGTTACTACTGAACTTCGTAGGTCCACAAGGACACGTTCCACACCAGAATGGTATGGCAACCCTGTCCTGGAAATCATGTTGTTAGACAACGGTGAACCTTTCGAACTATGAAGAAGCGATGGCGGGCCCAGATTCCAACAAATGGCTAGAAGCCATGCAATCCGAGATAGAATCCATGTATGAAAACAAAGTATGGACTTTGACAGACTTGCCCGATGATCGGCGAGCGATAGAAAACAAATGAATCTTAAGAAGAAGACGGACGCGGATGGTAATGTTACCATCTATAAGGCTTGACTTGTCGCTAAGGGTTATCGACAAGTTCAAGGGGTTGACTACGATGAGACTTTCTCTCCCGTGGTGAAGGGATGTATAAGTTATTCCTCGGACCATAAGTAAGGTGTCCAGACACCATCGAGGATGTGGGTCTAAGCTGCAACCGCCCAGATACCCAAGTAAGTAACCCTAAAACCGAACACTTCGCTTATGTTTAATACAACATTATTCTGAAAACTTGTCCGCAACCAGGATTGGCTCAGCAAGGCGGAGAGGATCAGGTGTCTGGCCCCACTTCCCGAAGACTTTCCTAGTCCTGCAATAGCCAGGATGCTTAGACGCACATTAAGACAAGTGCCCTTGGGGAAAGGGGAAGAGAAGAATAGAGAAGCCGAACTCCATACATTGCACATCCAAACCGGGGGAATTACTGTCTCCATGAAGGAGGATAATCGGGGAGGTTTTTCCAAGGTTTCCTCCCCCTGCGGGAAGAAAAGGGCTGCCTCCGAAGACTTGGAGACGGAGGTGCCTAAGCAAGGGAAGAGAGCTTCACCAGGGGCCCCTGCCCCGAAGGGCGTTGTCGGTGTCAAAACCGGTGGATCTCGGGTAGGGGGTCCCGAACTGTGCGTCTAAGGCGGATGGTAGCAGGAGGCTGGGGACACGATGTTTTACCCAGGTTCGGGCCCTCTCGATGGAGGTAATACCCTACTTCCTGCTTGATTACTCTTGATGATATGAGTATTACAAGAGTTGATCTACCACAAGATCGTAGAGGCTAAACCCTAGAAGCTAGCCTATGGTATGATTGTTGTTGTCCTACGGACTAAACCCTCCGGTTTATATAGACACCGGAGGGGGCTAGGGTTACATAGAGTCGGTTACAGATAAGGAGATCTAACATCCGAATCGCCAAGCTTGCCTTCCACGCAAAGGAGAGTCCCATCCGGACACGGGACGAGGTCTTCAATCTTGTATCTTCATAGTCCAACAGTCCGGCCAAAGTATATAGTCCGGCTGTCCGGATACCCCCTTATCCAGGACTCCCTCAATGGTCACCGTGAAGATTTCCCCCTCCAACAGAGTACTGAAAAAGGCGTCTAGATTGGATCGTCATGGAACGGAGAGGTGCGACAACAAAGAACTAGGGTTAAATCCGAAGGTATTTTTAGGTATATATAGAGGCAACGTTGCGAGGCGGTGGATAGGAGATCTAGGGGCCCCATGCAACCCCACCATGTGGCCTCATGTGGTGGGGGCACGTGGGGGCTGCGGCCCCTAACTACTTCTTGTGGCCTTTGGAAGCTTCCCGATGAAAAAATACTTCTAGAATTTTTGGAGCTCCATAGTTTTTCCCCAAAAGTCCTAAAACACGCAAGAAAACAGCTGACACTGAGCAATGAATTAATAGGTTAGTCCAAAAATAATAATAATAAATTGGTCCAAAGTTATGCCAAAATGATACTCCCTCCGTTCCATAATGTAGTGCCTAGATTTTTATGAAAGTCAAACATTACAAACTTTGATCATGTTTATAGAGAAAAGTATGTACATCTAGAATACCAAATGCACATCATTGAATACATCGTGAGTTATATTTTCAGAATGTACATGTTTGGTATTGTAGATATAGATAATTTTTTTATACACTTGGTCAAAGTTGGCAAAGTTTGACTTTCACAAAAATCTATAGGCACTACATTATGAAATGGAGGGAGTATAAACATGACATGAAACAATAAAAAAATTAGATACGTTCGATATGTATCACCTATCCATAGCTTTCTCCATCGCATGTTGGTCGGAAACACCTACCAGTCCTCTTCTTGTTCTCATCGACAATACCATCTTTGTCCTTGCTCACACTTTTGATAGAAGTATCAACAACCACTTTGTTTGGCTGCAGAATAATATCATTATTAGCCCCCTCATCATCCATATTTTTTATTGCCAACGGTGAGTTAGAAATTTCATTCTCTTCCTTGTCATGTTCAGTTCAACAATAACTTGCATACTCAAACCAAGACCTCTAGCATGTGTTCTACGTTGGAGGTGAATCACTCAACTCCTCTAACCTCTTTCTCTTGGCTGCTTCACATAGCTCGCACATTAACACTAGAGACAAGAGTCTGCCTCGTGCTGCCTCACACAACCCGAGACCTTTTCTTTTTCTGTTTCTCTTCTATCAAAGCAAAATCATGGTTAGAACTGCTTAAATAAAAGCGAACGCATCACACAACAGATATTCTACTACCAAGATTGAGGACAAGATCAAGATAAGTCGATGTGGTAATTTTAGGGCCTCTTTGCATCACAAGATTGTGAAACATAGGAATAGGAAAAACACACGAATCTGACAATGCAAAATAGAGGACTACAAAGAACAAGAAAATTGTAGGAATAGTTGTTTGGATCAAACACAATAAAGTGCCTCGATCCTACACGATCGAGTCTAAAAGAGAGAGTTGGAGTGGATGTTCCTTAGAAAAAAATTCCAAAGGATTGAATCCTACAAAATTCCTTCAGACCAAAGAGGACCTTAGGTGTTAATTGACAGGAAAATAATGCACTTGCTAAATTCCCAAGACAACTATGTTTCAACACTCCAAGATATCGAACACCAACCAAATTATGCCTGCAACAACATAACAAACGAGACAACCAAGTTCAGAAGTACTCCCTCCATTCACAAATATAAGATGTTTATTTCAATATGTATTACATATAAATTGAAATGAGTGGACAAACACAATAAATGTGTCTATATGCATCGGATTCGGGAAAAAGTTAGAACATCTTATATTTGTTAACAGAAAGTAGTTCTAACTTTTTCACGCACGAGTTAACAAATACTTTATGTTAACAAATCTGAATTGTATCTAAATTTAGAATAGCTTGCGTGTCACGACCGATCACATCTGAATCGTATCCCACGCAAACTCTCCCTGCTATATATTAACACGCACGAGCCCATGCCCGAGGTACGACAAACCTCTTACACCAAATTATGCACTTGACCCGTCTTAGATGGATAGATGATTCAATGTGAAAGCGTAAAGTCAGGACTTCTTCCACTGAAAGAAACGTTGCTCCCAGCTGGTGAGATCGCAACTGGTGAACGGCCAAACGAAGAGCGTCCGTCGGGCTGCGTGCTCCTAGCTGCCACACAAGGATGTGGATACACCCTCACACCACGTGCTCCTAGCCGTCAACCGTGCAGCTGCACCCATAGCTCACACGGCGTGCTCCCAGTCCCCGAACGCCCCTCAAACCGCCACTCTGCACGGCCTCCGATTGGAATCGCTGGTGCGGCAGAAGAGGAAGACAAGCTCAGAGTGGCTCCAATCCCCCCCCCCCCCCCCCCGCCCCTCCGTCGGAAGCTGTTTCCTTTCTCTAAACCAACCCCAAGCGGTTGGAAGGACCCGTGGTCCCTTGAGATGCAATGAGCAAGCAACACGATTCAGTACACCTCGTCCAATGTGGGTTGACCCAAACCTAGTAAACAACCGACCGAGCACATGCAACGAACCAGCCGCTTACAAATGAGCCCACGAGTGCTTCCTAAAGCATCGATGCACCATAGGCCATTATTTTCCGAGAGCTTAGAAACTCAAGAGATTCATACAATATGTTTTCTTCTTCTCGAACCGCCGTGGGATTCGAGGTGAATTTTTCTGTTACATTGTAGACATTTATGGTGTGTATATGTATTGAATTGATTCCAGTTTGCCGCAAACTAACAAACTCCGAACAGGTGTTTTCAACCTCTGAATGTAATCTGTCCTGGCAACGCTGAATAAGGAGCGGTACCGGGGGCTGACAAGTGACAATGGGACCCATAGCCAGTGTCTGACAAGTGGGACCCATGGCCGGTGGCGTGGGCCTGGCGGGCGGGCCGTCCGACCGTGGGCGCGCGTGCGGGCGCATCATCCATCTCATCGACCGACTGGACCGGCTGGCCCATCCTACACCCCCACCACCACCCTCTTCGACGGCCTAGTGAAAGTGAGATGGCGCTGTAGCGCAGTGGTGCCAGTGTAGTGGTACCTGCCTCCCCTCCCCGCTCCCTTCGCCCGCAAGGCCAGCCCCCCCCTACCTCCATTGACAATTTCCCCCACCTCCACCCCCACCCCCCACCCCCACCCCCCGCCTCCGCCGCGCCGCGCCGCGCCGCGGGGCTCCCCTCCGGCGCGCCCTCCCCCGATGGCCGCGCAGGCGATCCACCAGTTCGCCGAGTGCATCACCTGCCACGCCTGGAGCCCCGACCACTCCAGTAACGCCCTCTCCTCCTCCTCCCCCCCGCACCCTCCCCCTCTCCCCCCCGCCCCCACGCTCTAGATCTCACGCCCGTTCGATTCGTTCCTCCGTCCGCGCGCCCGCCCCAGCCCTGTAGCACGACCGCGGCCCCGCCCGATCGGTGGCCGTAGGCGGGCGGATTCCTAGGGTTTCGGGCGAGCTCGCGGATTGCCATTTCCCAATCATCCCATGTCGGATGATAACGAGGAATAGCCAGTAGGGTGGTCCGCTGGTTTCCGCTTTCGTGTGGCTCTGTATGGTGAGCATTTCGTGATTTATGGGCTGTCGGTTGGTGCCAGGTAAATGCCCTGTTGCGGTGCTCTCAGTGATAATTCGGACGGTACATTCAATCAATCAGTCACAGGTGATTTAGTTTTTTCATGTTTGAGACCCCCTCCCATGATGCATGAAGATCATTTTTCGCTGGTGAATGGTGAGCATTTCGTGATTTATATGGGCTGTCGGTTGGTGCCATGTAGTAAAAATGTCCTGTTACTGTATTGAGGTAGCATAGGTGGCATGGATGATGGATAAATCCCAGGTGGTTTGGTTTTTCATGTTGGCCAACTTCTCACAGGTCTCTGCATTCCTGACTGAATTTGGGTATTTAGAACAATATCTGAGAGTTGACCAAATGAAAATGGTGTTTATGTGAATTGAACCGACGCTTGTATTGCCTCGCCGTAATTCTGTTGCCTATCCAAGGTTGTGCCTATCACGACCTCGTGTGCTCCGGAAAATAGTCTTCAGATATGCCTTTCTGCTACTAGCTAGCTGCTGGGTGTACATGTTGTCCCTTGAATTGTTCATGGGAAAAGGCACAGCAGTAGATCATACAATCTGCCTGTAATGACAAAATCTCATTCGCTGCTTACTACTCTAGTGTTGTCATTTTAATTTATAAATGCAGTCCCCTTGCCTTCTAATCAGTTAACTTGACTTGGGACCATTTCTCTCTTTCAGTGATTGCCTTTTGTCCAAATACCACAGAAGTACACATTTATAAGTTTTTCACAGACAAGTGGGAGAAACTTCATGTTCTTGCAAAGGTAGACTTTCCTTATTTTCTTTCTTGCATGTGCAGTAGTATCTGCACTTGGGCTGTCTCTTTCTTCTCATTGAACATTTCCATTTGCTAGTTTATAAGTGTATTGCATTAACATCTCTATTTTTATTGTTATATCTTGTAGCATGATCAGATAGTGTCTGGAATAGACTGGAGTAGATCTTCCAACAAAATTGTGACTGTTTCACATGATAGAAATTCGTAAGTGTTTGGTCATAATTTCTAATGTGCAAGTAAATGGTCTGTTTTTTAGTCCAAAGAAGATAATTATATCTGTTTCCTTATATTCTTTTATTTACCTGCAGATATGTTTGGACACAAGAAGGACAAGATTGGGTACCTACGCTTGTTATTCTCAAGCTAAACCGTGCAGCTTTATGTGTCCAGTGGAGTCCAAAAGGTTCTGCCAATAGCCTGCCTTCATACTTCTATCCCGAATGCATTAGGAGTATCTATTTCGTTGCTGAATGATCAAATTCTCCAAGTAGATATTGTTTCCCATTGTTTGTTTCATGCAATCTATTTTTTGTACTTATGTTCCTTAGTTGGTTATGAAAACTTGTCTCCCATGGTAGAACATAGCTGGACATGAACTATTTAGCAACGAACCATAAGCGAAACATATGTAGCTGGATATTCCTCACACCATTGTTTATAAGGCGTCCCGCCTTGGATGCTTAGGCGGTAAGGTGCCCTGCCAGCGCCTTACAATTATGCCCGCTTTAAGCACTTAGGCGTCCACCTTAGGTGCTTAGGCGTCAGGGCGGTTGCTGGTTGGTGCTCACCTTAGGCCGCCTTATAAACAATGCCTCACACTTTAAACTCCTTTCTAAAAGTTTCTGTTGTTTGCAGAAAATAAGTTTGCTGTGGGAAGTGGTGCTAAGTCTGTATCCATTTGCTACTACGAACAAGAGAACAACTGGTATTGGTCGCTGCCACTTCCACTAGTCGTGTACCTGTTTTGATTAACTTGTTTTTCAATTAGTTATGCCCAGTGCACTAATTGATGAGTGTTTTCTTCTGTTCATGCAATTATTGAAGTTGACGTGTCACTCTTGATGTGCGTTCTTTGAACTACTTTGATTTTCTCTTATGGTACAGGTGGATTAGCAAGGTTATTAGGAAGAAGCATGAATCTTCTGTTACTAGTGTCGCGTGGCATCCAAACAATGTGAGCATAATATCATGCCTCTCCTTGAAGTAATTTGAGCATAATCATCAGTAGGGAAACATAAGGGACAATTATCTAGGGGGTGCATTCATTATATTTGTGTTCTTTATCTATTGGGAGTAGTGAAAATGATCATATGCGGTTCGCCCCTCTATAATGAGAAATGCAACATAAAAGAGTGAAGTAAAGGTGCCCTTATCTGACTGTACCCAGTTAATTTGTGCTGTTGTCTGCCACTGGCTAGTAGCATATCTCCTATTCGCATCAGATGATTGGATGAACTTATTTGATGTGATTTTGTTTGGTGTAGATGCCATGTATATGCACGACCCATTTATTGGACGTAATGTTGGTTTCTCTGCTTTCATCTAATTTCAGATACATCTTGCAACAACTTCTACTGATGGTAAATGCAGAGTGTTCTCCACTATCATCAAGGGTGTAGATACAAGGTGGACCTTGCCATTATTTTTGAACTGAAAACCTTGCCATTAATACAGTCAGTACACATTCCAAATGCTTTAGCTGTCTCATACTTTCTCTCTTTCTGATTAGGGGACCACAAGCAGGTGCCTCAGTGGATTGGAAATTCGGAGAGGTATTTGCCATTCATTGATCCGTTAGTTCATAATATGCTGTTCCTTGGCAAGTATACATCTCACATACCAAATCTGCTTGCCAATTTCTTTATTCACCTTATAGACTAATGGCATGCAATTGAACGTGCATGGCTTTTGCCAATAGTAACCTCCTATCAACTTTGTTAGCACTTTGCACCCCATCTACGGCTAAACAATAACAAATAATCTGCTGATTCGCAAAGTTTGTTTTCAACCATGTGGTGGCATTTTTTATATTAAACACTTCCCTAACTCTTTTATTCTTGGGAGGCTAAGAATCCAGATCAATATGATTCAGAATGTTCCACAGGACTATGCTTGCAGTGTCTTATTAATCTGTGTTTCTTGTTAAGTTGCTAGTTGTGCTTGTAACATTTTCTCCTATTCGGATGCAGCAAATTGCTCAACTTGATCTATCACCTACATGGGCATTTGGTGTAAGGTGGTCGCCAAGTGGAAAAACATTGGCCTATGCAGGTTTTCCCACCTAGCTTCTTGTTTCTATGGGTGCCACTGATTTGCATTACTTCTCAGCAGCCATCTAGGCACAAATTGTTTACGAACTCAACATAATTACCTGCCAAGGGTTTTCACAATCTTATTCTTGTAATTAGTGAACCTCTTCCATTGTGGTATTTGAACTTCCAAAATTTTATTAATAAGTCTCTTCATAATTAAGGTTTGTCCTAATCATTTTAGGCTAATGAGATTATGATTGGTTTCCTGATGTTCTATTTTTAACTTTCTCCTAACTGAATTTGGGTTCCTTTGTGAGACTATTGGCCCTTTGATCTATCCATGCAAAGTATCTAAGTAGCTGCAGATTCCATGCAAACTTTTGCAGACACTGAATTGATTCTTGTTGTGTTATTTTCAGGGCACAGTTCCATGATTTATTTCGTTGATGATGTTGAAGGGTCTCCTGCTGCGCAAAATTTGGCACTGCGTGATCTGCCTCTCCGTGATGTGGGTCAGCATTTTCCCTTTTGCTATTGTTTAGTTGCATGTGGTGATCTCCACATTTCATTAATTGAGTGAACTCTTCCAAATTTCAGATTCTTTTTGTTTCTGAAAAGATGGCGATTGGTGTTGGATTTGACTGCAATCCTTTGATCTTTGCTGCAGATGAGACTGGACTTTGGTAAGAAAATTGTGCATAGCAACTGTTTTGTTAAATTAGCTGCACTTTCTCTTCATTCTAGCAGTGATTTGAAGTGGTCATTGCTTCCTGTAAAAACCATGTCAATTGTTAACTTCATCTTGAGGCACCTTCAGCTTGCTAATTCTTACGGTCTCGTTGTACCTAGGCAAAAATATTCCATTGCTCAATCCTTGATAAATGACACTAATTAAAGTTCAGGGTTTGCTAGTAGCTCTTGATTATACCTGGCCATGGGCTGGGCTGGGGCCGGGCCTAAAAAAGCCCATGGCAGAAAACTGAGGCCCAGGCCCTACCATCGGGCCTACTTTTCAAGCCCAAGCCCGTCCCATCTGGTAAAAAGCCCTGAAAAGCCCTTAGGGCTTAGGGCCGTGGGCCAGGCCTCTTCCTTAAAATGCCAAGCCCAAGCCCGTCCAGGCCCTGCTAGTGGGCTAACTCAGGCCCAAGCCCGGCCCACGGGCAAGCCCATCGGGCCTAGGCCCTGGATTTTAGGGCCGGGCCTGGGTGGGCCGACAGGGCCGGGCCGGAGATGGCCAGGACTTCTTGATACCCAGGTCTTAAAGTTTTTCTCTCATGGACATGTTCTTTTTGACAATATGCATTTACATATTTGTATCCTGTAGGAGTTTTGTCAGATATTTGGATGAAAGGAAAGTTACTCCATCAACTTCAAAAGCCTCACAGGTGCCTCTTATGCTTATCAGGCCTCTCTGCTGTATGTTGTTATATGTGTTTGCTATTTATCCCTTGTTCATGAGATTGTTCTGTTTGCATCTGTAGAAGTAGGGTGAACTGCTTCCTGAATGGTTGAGTACAGGTTAAATTAGCTGTAGGCTATATGCGATTTTATGTGTGCATGAGTGTGAGATCTTCTGAGATGGTGTCTGGTTAGTTATATAAAGTTGGGTTTCCTTTGCATGAACAATCTGATCCATGGTCCTTCTACTTGGATGTCAAACATTTCAAGCCCCTCTAGATTTTGTTAAGGAACAGTAACTTGAGTGAAATGGGCACACTGCAGTGCTGCACATGGTTGCTGGTCTAACTCTGATTTTGGCACTGTTCTAACACGACTACGAACAAATGACTTGCTATAGTCTCGTCTGACTTTTGTATGCTGCTGATTTTTAACTTTTGTAGAACTATATACCGTGACTTGGTGCGTACTATAATATAGGATAAACTATTTCATTCGTATGATCTGCTGCAATTTTATGGCTACAGACGCTGAAGTTGTAAAGACCGTGTGGAAGAAAGAAACATTTCTTGTAGCTGACGTTAGAGCTATGCTAACATCTTTGTTAAAAGGAGGCATGTGGCTAATACTAAATGAATATATAATGTTTCAGCTCTCAGAGGCCCTTGGGAAGTTGTACGGCCAATCGAGGCAAGGGTCGAGCAGCGACACTGTCGAACCATCGAAGCCTCGAGGCGGCGCTCACGAGAACTGCATAACGTACTTCCCTGCTTCCATCTGTTTTCACCACTTTGCCCTTCTAGTGCTGCTCTTTTGTCACTGTTATATAATTCTGGGGTCTTCTGTATCCTCAGTTGCATCGTGCCGTTGAGAAAAGGGAGCGAGAGCATTGTCAAACGGTTCAGCACATCAGGTGGAAAAAACACTGAACTGGCCTCTCCTGGCCCATTCCAGTTTTTTTATTTTTTGTCTGAAGGATGTGTTTGGCACCCCTTTTATACTGTCTGCCTCGTGGATGTAGGGCTGGACGGCAAGATTGTGGTATGGGATCTGGAGAATCACATCACCATTTCAAAATAGACTCTCCGCAGATGGCGGGTGGGCCCTGCGGGTTTTTGGAGATCCAGGGCCAGGGCAAGGTAGATTGCTTATTTTTTGTTGTACCTGTACACAAACAAACCATTCCTTTAGCCAGCTCTTTAGCGTAGGGGGCCATCACTACTATAAGTTGGCTTTCATATTTTTGGAACCAGTTCCGTCCTTCTCTCTGAATTTCATCACCTGTAACACCTGTATAATCCTAGTTAGGATGCCATAATTCCATACCCCCCCCCTTCTCTCTTCTCCGTGTTCGACTTTTCGCTCCATATAAAAAACCCCGGGTGGTTCGGAATTCGCCCGAATGAATGATATTCTGCTTCGCCTCACACTCAGCAATGATTATTCAGTTGGGACCTGCAGATCGACCACTAGTACCTGATTGATGATGGAAACTGTGGGCAATTCTGTATAATTTGAGGCATGAAATGAGGCCGTGCCGGCCGCCCTCCCTGGTCGCCGATCCCCACGCTCTCACTCCGCTTTACCCAACTGTTTGCCATCATTCGTTCGAGACATTCCTTTGCACCGGGCCGGTCGCCTCGTATGCGGCCGTACATGCGGGCTAGTTGTTGCTCTCTCTTTGCTTTGCTCCCAAGGATGCAGCACTGTACCATCGCACGCAGTACATGCAAAATCCACAGGGCGTCTCGGTGTTGCCAGGTTTGCGCTGTGCTCGGTCACATGAAGACAGGAGCAGCCCTCTGATTGGTTCATGTTTCTTTCCTCTTTGCAATATTACAAAAGCAAATCGTACTGAGTACTAGTAATGTTTAACACACTACTACCTAGGCTCAATGACCCAATGCTTGCATGGATTGTGACAATATATAGTACTCCCTCCCCGGGTGGTTCGGAATTCGCACGAATGAATGATATTCTGCTTCGCCTCACACTCTCAGCAATGATTATTCAGTTGGGACCTGCAGATCGACCACCAGTACCTGATTGATGATGAAAACTGTGGGCAATTCTGTGTAATTTGAGGCATGAAATGAGGCCGTGGCGCAATGTGGCTGTGGGGACCGGCCGCCCTCCCTGGTCGCCGATCCCCACGCTCTCACTCCGCTTTACCCAACTATTTGCCATCATTCGTTCGAGACATTCCTTTGCACCGGGCCGGTCGCCTCGTATGCGGCCGTACATGCGGGCTAGTTGTTGCTCTCCCTTTGCTTTGCTTTGCTTTGCTCCCAAGGATGCAGCACTGTACCATCGCACGCAGTACATGCAAAATCCACAGGGCGTCTCGGTGTTGCCAGGTTTGCGCTGCGCTCGGTCACATGAACCAAGACAGGAGCAGCCCTCTGATTGGTTCATGTTTCTTTCCTCTTTGCTATATTACAAAAGCAAATCGTACTGAGTACTAGTAATGTTTAACACACTACTACCTAGGCTCAATGACCCAATGCTTGCATGGATTACATGGGCGATGTGACAATATATAGTACTCCCTCCCCGGGTGGTTCGGAATTCGCCTGAATGAATGATATTCTGCTTCGCCTCACACTCTCAGCAATGATTATTCAGTTGGGACCTGCAGATCGACCACCAGTACCTGATTGATGATGGAAACTGTGGGCAATTCTGTGTAATTTGAGGCATGAAATGAGGCCGTGGCGCAATGTGGCTGTGGGGACCGGCCGCCCTCCCTGGTCGCCGATCCCCACGCTCTCACTCCGCTTTACCCAACTATTTGCCATCATTCATTCGAGACATTCCTTTGCACCGAGCCGGTCGCCTCGTATGCGGCCGTACATGCGGGCTAGTTGTTGCTCTCCCTTTGCTTTGCTTTGCTTTGCTCCCAAGGATGCAGCACCGTACCATCACACGTAGTACATGCAAAATCCACAGGGCGTCTCGGTGTTGCCAGGTTTGCGCTGCGCTCGGTCACATGAACCAAGACAGGAGCAGCCCTCTGATTGGTTCATGTTTCTTCCCTCTTTGCAATATTACAAAAGCAAATCGTACTGAGTACTAGTAATGTTTAACACACTACTACCTAGGCTCAATGACCCAATGCTTGCATGAATTACATGGGCGATGTGACAATATATAGTACTCCCTCCCCGGGTGGTTCGGAATTCGCCCGAATGAATGATATTCTGCTTCGCCTCACACTCTCAGCAATGATTATTCAGTTGGGACCTGCAGATCCACCACCAGTACCTGATTGATGATGGAAACTGTGGGCAATTCTGTGTAATTTGAGGCATGAAATGAGGCCGTGGCGCAATGTGGCTGTGGGGACCGGCCGCCCTACCTGGTCGCCGATCCCCACGCTCTCACTCCGCTTTACCCAACTATTTGCCATCATTCGTTCGAGACATTCCTTTGCACCGGGCCGGTCGCCTCGTATGCGGCCGTACATGCGGGCTAGTTGTTGCTCTCCCTTTGCTTTGCTCCCAAGGATGCAGCACTGTACCATCGCACGCAGTACATGCAAAATCCACAGGGTGTCTCGGTGTTGCCAGGTTTGCGCTGCGCTCGGTCACATGAACCAAGACAGGAGCAGCCCTCTGATTGGTTCATGTTTCTTTCCTCTTTGCAATATTACAAAAGCAAATCGTACTGAGTACTAGTAATGTTTAACACACTACTACCTAGGCTCAATGACCCAATGCTTGCATGAATTACATGGGCGATGTGACAATATATAGTACTCCCTCCCCGGGTGGTTCGGAATTCGCCCGAATGAATGATATTCTGCTTCACCTCACACTCTCAGCAATGATTATTCAGTTGGGACCTGCAGATCGACCACTAGTACCTGATTGATGATGGAAACTGTGGGCAATTCTGTGTAATTTGAGGCATGAAATGAGGCCGTGGCGCAATGTGGCTGTGGGGACCGGCCGCCCTCCCTGGTCGCCGATCCCCACGCTCTCACTCCGCTTTACCCAACTATTTGCCATCATTCATTCGAGACATTCCTTTGCACCGGGCCGGTCGCCTCGTATGCGGCCGTACATGCGGGCTAGTTGTTGCTCTCCCTTTGCTTTGCTTTGCTTTGCTCCCAAGGATGCAGCACTGTACCATCGCACGCAGTACATGCAAAATCCACAGGGCGTCTCGGTGTTGCCAGGTTTGCGCTGCGCTCGGTCACATGAAGACAGGAGCAGCCCTCTGATTGGTTCATGTTTCTTTCCTCTTTGCAATATTACAAAAGCAAATCGTACTGAGTACTACTAATATTTAACACACTACTTAGGCTCAATGACCCAATGCTTGCATGGATTACATGGGCGATGTGACAATATATAGTACTCACTCCGTTTTTATTTAGTTCGCATATTAGTTTTGGTCAAAGTCAAGCTTTACAAACTTTGACCAAGTTTATAAACAAAAATATTAAAATATACAATAACAAATCAACAACATTAGATTTATTATTGAACGTACTTTCACATCGTATAGATTTATCATGATAAATGTCTATATTGTTTTCTATAAACTTGGTCAAACTTTACAAAGTTTGATTTCAGTCAACTCTAATATGTAGAGTAAATAAAAACGGAGGGAGTAAGTATATATGGTGTTCTGTTGATTGGATTAGATGGGGCTGCCGAAGCCGAAGCCCCAGGAGCAGCCGGAGTTGGAGGTGGCGAGGTGCTCCCGGTCCCGGTCCCGGTCCCTGGCGGCGCCGCTGCCCCACCGCCGGAGCAGCTCCTTGTACTCCTCCTCCTCGACGATGGCGGCGCCGACCTTGCTCCTCCACGCCTGCTCCGCCCGGGCCAGCTCCGTCTCGGCCTCCCGGATCAGCGCGTCCAGGTCCAGCCCCAGGTCCAGCCCGGCGTCCAGGCTCACGCTCAGCCCCTTCTCGATCTCCTTGCTCCGCGCCATCTCCGCCCAGTACTTGTCCTCCAGCATCGCCAGGAACTCCTCCTCCACCCCCTCCACCTCCAGCGCCGACGCCTCCCCCGACGACGACGACAGCTCCATGAACAGGCACGGCTTCTCGTCCTCCGCCTCCTCCTCCTCCGCTGCCGCCAGCGCCTCCAGCGCCAGCGCCGCCCGCCTAGACCGCGACGACACCGTGCCCTTCTCCATCGTGATGAACCCCTCCTCCTCCTCCATCTCCGCCACCGAGTTCTCGATCGTGATGAACCCGCCCCGCTCCGACCGCAGCGACGTCGCCCGCCGCGGCGCCCCCGCCGCCGCCGGCGGACGGGTACGGAGGCAGCTCAGGTCCGGCAGGCACGACGCGTACGACGCGCTCTTGCCCTTGTTCTTCCTCTCCCGCGCATGCCCTGCCACGTACCGATGCATGTTAAACGTGCACCGTATACACTTGGTACAATTAAAATGCAAGTGCTCGATCGGCTAAATTAACAGGTCACATCAAGCAGCGATGAGTGAGGACGCTAGCTAGGGTTTCTTTACTTCTCCGATGGAGGCTACAAGCTAGCTAGCTAGGTCAATAGAAGATTGCTACTGATTTGGATGATTGGATCTCGATGGAAACGTTTCTTTAGAATTTGTTTACCACATGCATGCACCCGTTAACGTACCGTTGGCGCCATGGATCTCCTCCTGCTCCATCACTCTGCAGTAGACGCTCACCGTGAGCACGGCGCCGGCGGCCGCCCCGCCGAGCGGGAAGCTGAGCGCCTTGCCGCCGAACTGCGGGTGCGAGCTCTCGGCCGCGGCGGCCTCGGCGAGGTCCACCGGGAACGCGCCGATGTCCCCGCCCCCAGGAGCCGAGCCCTCGTCCACGAGCACCGCCCACACGGTGAAGCTCCGCAGCGTGGAGCCGCCGGCGGTGAAGTAGTGCAGGAACACCTCGTCGAACGCGGCCGCGCCGCCGCGCGACACCCGCGCGGGCGCCGTGTGCTCGCCCTCGCCGCCCTTGCTCCTCCACCCGACCACCACGCCGCGGCCCTCGGCGGCGGGGGGCATGCCGGTGACGTGCTGCACCTGGAGGCACACGACGCAGCGCGGGCGCCGGGGCCGGAGGGAGTCCAGCAGCCGGCACTTCCACTGCCCGAGCGCGCTCCGTCCTCCTCCTCCGCCATTATGGGCGCCGTTGCCGTCGTCAGGGGAGCACCTGGCATTCTGCAAGAGCTTGAGCTCCTCCGGCAGGAGGGAGGAGGAGGCGTGGTGGTGCGTCTTGCTGCCTACCATGCCGGCGGCCGGAGGAAGGAGAAGAACCGAAGAAGAGATCCGAGTGAGAGGAAGTGCAGTGCATGTAACTGAGTACTGAGAGCTGGGTAGTGTAGTGTAGTGTCTGTGCAACAGGTGTAAAGAGGAGAAGAATATATACACACACAAGGAGGTACAGACGTAAGTGGTGATGATTTGGGTAGCATGGTATGTCTCACCATCACCGTACGTGCATGTGGACGGCTGAGTTGGTGTGTGGACTGTGGAGGAGGCATGCAGGACATGGGGAGCCCAGCCCTAATGTGGAAAGGGGTGGCCACCGGTCAATGGCCCGACTAGGGTCTAGGGTCATTTTTTGCCTCCTACTTTTTTTTTGATACAATGGCCCTCCTATTTTTTGCCTCCTACTTGTACTTGTGTTTTTACCTAAACATGAGGGTGTGAGACTTCTCTTCTTTACAATTAAAAGGATGATGAGGGGTTCGTAAATCCTAGTGGCGCATCGCATGTGTGTAAATGTGAGGATCAGGACTTGTACCACCACCCCATGAAGATGTGGTTTATGTCAATGCATCAACACTCTGAAAATAAGTGAAGATCGTACCAGAATGGACAGCTTGTGACAATCAGTATGTTGTACATATACTATAATCACCCCATTCACGTGAAACGCTCAAAAGGTTGAATTTGTAAACTTCTTTCTGAATTTAAGTATAATAGATACAGGAAAGGCACCAAAGCCTTCGAGAAAAAAGGATAGGCAAAGGCTTTAACAAATCATACCATAAGTACACAGTGCCAACTTTGCCAAAAAAGTACAGTGCCAACTAGTCTGGGGTGGCGCAATGGCAGAGGCATGTCCATCTTAACCACCCTATGTGTAGGGAACAAAGTGCATGTGCCATGCAGAAAGTGAGGGGGATTAGCACACGAACTATGCACAATTAACTCTACTTAATCTCTGTGGTCCTAACCCATTGGTGGCGGTGATAATTATCTTGTAACTAATTAACTAAGGCAGTAATTAATCTTACATGACAATTGACAGTTGTCACCAGGGCCAAGGGGAGGGTCTAATTCTTTTACTTGGCCAGGGACCAGCAAGTAGAGCACTTGCCATCTCCATGCATGGCTCCTCCCCTAGCTTCAAGGGTCATCCAACTCCAACCTTGGACTTAGCCATTTATCACCATGCAATTTGCTGGTTCATGTGTTGATTTGATGTTTTTTATGGGGCTAATAGGGGTCCAGTTCTAGGGAAGACTGCAAGATGATTTGATCCATCAACTATTTGCATCTACACCTGTGTCCTGAGATGGGGTAGTGATGGCGAGCTAGGTACGCTTGTACCAATGTTTTGACTTGGTGTGAGCGTAGAATTAGCAAATAAAACCAATTGGTACTTTAGCAAATAAAACTAATTAGTACATACTTTGGAATTGTATATATATAACCAAATGAGTGAGTTATCCACGCTAACCTCAATCAGTGTTAATTTCCCCTCCTCCGATGCAGCTACACCACCTCTATCACTTTGAGCCTTTGGATGCAGATTGAATGGCCGGGATCATGTACCCTATACGTCTACAAAAATTATGCCACCACTGCGCTTATTGGGACAATTATATTAGTATCTAATAGTGTGAACGTGTTCTGTTTTTCAGAATAAAGGGTGCGAATGTGTGATACTTATCTTTGTACATTACTTCATACTCCCTCCGTTCCCAAATATAAGTCTTTTTTGAGGTTACAACAAGTGACTACATACGGAGCAAAATGAGTGAATCTATACTCTAAATTATGTCTACATACATCCGTATGTTGTAGTCTATTTGAAATGTCTAAAAAGACTTATATTTAGGAACGGAGAGAGTATATGACAATGCCGCACACATGCGTGCATACGCCTAACTGAAACACAGTAGATCTAGGCAGAGGTCATTCAAAAGAAAATCCAAGATTCATCCTATATATCTCCCAAGGACCACGAGACTCACGATATACTATGAAAAAACGCACGCAAGCGAAAATGCAACATACTGGCACTCAGTCCAAGGATTAGACTGTGCATTGCACCACGTCAAGCAGGGTCAGAACTTCCTTAGGGCACTCCCAATGCACTATATCTTAAGCTATCTTATATACATAAATGTGCGTTTAGATACAACTCACTAGTGCAGAACCGGGCTATAGCCCCGGTTCGTAAGGGGCTTTAGTGTCGGTTCTGCAACCGGCACTAAAGGGTGGGGACTAAAGGTCTCCCCCTTTAGTACCGGTTCTGCACGAACCGCCACTAAAGTGCCACTACGTGGCACGAGCCGGGACCGGGTGGCGGGAGACCTTTAGTACCGGTTGGTAACACCAACCGGTACTAAATGTTTGGGCTGTTTTGGTCTTATTTTTTATTTTTCCTTTAGTTTGTGTTTTCAATTTAATTTAGAGATTATTTTTACATTATAATGAGTTGTTAAATTATTAGGTGAAAGTACCGCATATTAGTTTCAACTGGGATGCATGCATGGATCCTATAGCTAAGTGATCAAATTATATATGCCATATCCATATTACTTGATCACTTATATTAGGTGAGCAAGTAATATGGATATGGCATATACTTGATTACTTAGCTAGCTAGGATCCATTCAGTTGAAACTAATATACGGTTTCTTTCATATATGATATAATAACTCATCATAGTCGTCATTAGCACTATTTAATTACCATAGTCATCGCTATCTAATCACCACCAACATATACTAGCTTAAAGAAGAAACATTCACTTGTACCAGAAAGAAAGATATCATCGAGTTCAACATGGTCATGATTATAAGCGTTCATATATAAGACCACAAAAGCAAATCACTCTTTAAGATTAAGTTCAGGACGAAGAACACGAAGAGCATGCTAATCACTCCTGCTGCTCTCTCTCAGGTAAAATAGCATAGAACATGTATAGCTCTCCTGATTCATCATATTGGAGCATGCTAATGAATATGTCTCCTAATCGTGGGCTGCGCTTCTGATTGCTGCCCCATAGTACTTCTCTGCGATCGTGGACAATTCTGCTCCAGTCTTTCACTATTAAGCATTCCTCGCTAATCTTGAATGCACTAAAGTGCATTATAGGAGGTCTTGGCCATAAGCTAACAATTCTCATGCGACCTTTAGTCTCGATCCACTGAGGCAGAACATTCATCGGGAGTCCCTATTGAAGAATATCGTATAGTATAACATACTTAGCAATGAAGTTTAGCTTAAAAATAATGTATGCAAAAGATGCACTGAGAAAAAATAGTAAAAATCTTACCATCTTTCCTAAATAGATGTGACCGTAGTGTCGTGGTTCTAAGTCTGACAGTAGAGTGGGGGGTAGGTATGGAGAGGCAAGGTCCTAGCTATGGAGAGGTTGTAAACACAAGAGATGTACGAGTTCAGGCCCTTCTCGGAGGAAGTAAAAGCCCTACGTCTCGGAGCCCGGAGGCGGTCGAGTGGATATTGTGTATATGGATTACAAGGTGCCGAACCCTTCTGCCTGTGGAGGGGGGTGGCTTATATAGAGTGCGCCAGGTCCCCAGCCAGCCCACGTAATGAAGGGTTTAAGGTGTATTAAGTCCGGGGCGTTACAAGTAACGCCCCACATAAAGTGTCTTTACTATCATAAAGTCTACTTAATTACAGGCCGTTGCAGTGCAGAGTGCTTCTTGACCTTCTGGTGGTCGAGTGAGTCTTCGTGGTCGAGTCCTTCAAGTCAGTCGAGTGAGTCCCTCGTAGGTCGACTGGAAGGTGATCTCTTCTAAGGGTGTCCTCGGGCAGGGTACTTAGATCAGGTCCGTGACCCTACCCTAGGTATGTGACTCCATCATTAGCCCCCGAATGGATTGAGGCTTGAGTGATGAAGGAGTTGATGTTGTTTCCGATTAGCTTTTGCATACTGGTTGTGCGTTGTTTTTGAACCAAAAAATTCTCTCTGTTGATAGTGAACAACTTTTCTTCAGTCGACTCGATCCATTCTTCTTCTTCGTCGAGTGATATTTTTGGACTTCGCTGATTTCCGAGCGACGGATCGCAGGAAATCCCACGTCTGGCAGACTGATCTGCCGTCCGCGGATTCCGCGGGATACGGAATTTGGGGGAGCGCGCGAAGCGGAGCGGACCGCGGCGCTCGGATGGGACGGGGCATAGACGCCTCGATTCCCGTGCCGCTTTTTTCGCCACGTATCACGCTTGCGCAACTGTTACAGGATATGATTAGATCGACCGGGTCCACCTGTCATCCACTCGGAAGGGATCTTATAAATGGGCCCGGCGAGGGTTTTTTGAACAGTGCCTCAGCATTCTCTCTCTGCTCCCTTCGTCTCCGCCCAACGCGCACGCTCTCGCCTCCGCACAACTTCTCCTCACGCGCCTCGCCGGTAGCCATGGTCAAGGAGAAGACGGCGGCGCTGGAGCGCGCGAAGAAGGCATCGGCGACGGAGAAGGCGAAGGGGAGATCCACCAGCCGCGGCGGGTCTTCGTCTAGATCTCGCCTGCCGAAAGGCTGGGTCCAGGGAGATTGGATCCAGTCGACCATCACGGAGAAGGATCTCCTCGACATGGCCAACGAGGGCCTGATCCCTCATGGAGCTGCGAGGCTTCCGGGGAAAGAGTGGCAGCCTCAGCCGGAAGAGGGTGAGTGCGTGCTTCTGGCTACCCATGTCGACCGCGGATTCTCTTTGCCGCCGAGCATTTTCTTCCGTGGTTTCTTGAACTTCTTTGGAGCGCAACTCCACCACTTTACCCCGAATTCTATCGCCTATCTTGCCGCGTTTGTGTCCATGTGTGAGAGTTTTCTGGGCTGTCGACAGCATTGGGGCTTGTTCAAGCACATATTCACGTGTCGCTCTCAAACCGTGAAGAAGGCGAGCCCAGGCGACGAAAGAACCCAAGTTTTCCAAATGTGTGGAGGTCTGGGGATCCAGGTGAGGAACAAGAGCACCTTCCCAGTCATGACATTTCCCGAGTCAGTCAGAGGCTGGCAGTCGACCTGGTTCTACTGCCAGGATCAGTCGACACCGGGGCAGTCGAGTGGACTCCCTCAATTTACCATGGACCGAGTGAACAAGCCCTCCTCTCTGAAGTTGATTCCGGAGGAGAAAGCTGACGTGAAGATGCTGATGGAGCATGTAGTTCAGTTGGTTCGGGAGGGAGTGACGGGTATGGATCTCCTGGAGGTTTTCCTTAGGCGTCGAATCCAGCCTCTTCAGTTCCGGAGCCATTGCATGTGGTTGTACTGCGGGACTGAGGATGTGACTCGGGTCAATCCAGAAACAGTCGACGATACCACTCTGGAAAGGTGGATGGCCGCTGTTACTGGGAACAAAGATAACCCTCGCGGAGCCAGAAGGATTCCTCCACTCGACTGCCACAGTGATCCAAACAAGGTATGTCTGCTCCACTTCCCATTTTATTCTCGTCACATTTATTTCTGTTTTCTCTGCTGATCGGTCGACTGATCTTTGTCTTGATGTCTATCAGGCCCTCACTGAGCTGTACTCGATGCCCAATGGAGCACATGCTCCGACCGAGGAGGGAGAAGCGAGCGGGGGCGAGAGCCAGGAGGAGGAGTGGGACTCGAACGCCGCTGAGGCTGATGATGATGATGATGACGATGATGATGATGACGATGAGGACGAGGGAGAGGAGGAGGAGGAGGAGGTCGCACCACCGCGCTCGGAAAGGCGGTCGAAACTTATCCATGACCCTGCGACCGAACGTGGCGAGGGGGTTGCGACTGTTACACAGTCGACCAAGCGCCCTCGGACCACCTCTCCGGCGCCGACTGAAAAGGCGTCGAAGCAGCCCAGGGCGGCCCCGTCGAAGCCGACCAAGCACCTGCCGAAGATGAAGGTGTCCATCCCCACCATATCAGGGTAATCGTGTTGCTTAAGTCTTCTTGTTTTGTGTGAACTTTATCTCTGGTTGGCGCTGGAGTTAGTCGACTGACTCTTTGGAGTTGCAGTGCTGCTACTTCTGAGACCTCGGCCCGGGCTGACGACCATGAGATGGAGGACGCAGCAACCTCAAAACCTGGTACTATACTCTTAACACCGTCTTTAGTCGACTGACTCATGATCTAATCCTGATTCTTTTCTGTAGCTCCATCCAATGTTGTTATCACTCTCCCTGATGATGATGAAGATGAGGAACCGCTGAAGTACAGAAGGAGTAGGAAAGCGTCTGCCAGCAGGGTGACCCAGGATGTGACGGTGCCTGAGACTCTGGTCGCAGAGGAGGAGAACACCACTCGACACACCGTGTCCTTCGCAGATCCACTGACGAGTGCTCCGCAGCCCTCCCTCTTCACGACGCACCACGTCCCAGAGGACCAAGCTGGCGCAGCGAAGGAGGCGATACGCCAGGCAGGGATCATGATGGAGCAGTTGAAGACCATCCGGGATGCGAGCCAGGCATCTTACGACGCCAGTTCCGCCCTCCAAAGCAATGTTCAGGTCAGTCGACCACCGTTTGTTCTGTTAGGATATGCTATCAAAAACTTTTCTTTCCAGAATTTATAGTAGTCACCCACTGGGTGTGTCGAGTTAAACTCCGTGTTAGCGGGGGCACGCTGAGTGCACCCGCTGGGTGTAGTCCCCAAGGCTAAGGTCGACTGCTGGCAGTCGGCCTTAGGCTTTATAATTTCAGTCTTTCCGTCATTCGACTATGGCGACTAGATTTCACAAACCGGTCGACTGGTCGACTCTGTCTCCAAGGCTAAGGTCGACTACTGGCAGTCGGTCTTAGGCTTCATAAGTTCAGTCTTTCCGTCATTCGACTATGTCGAATGGATTTCGCAAACCGGTGGGGGCACGCTGAGTGCACCCACTGGGTGTAGTCCCCGAGACTGTGGTCGACTGCTGGCAGTCGATTACAGTCTTAAAGAATATATCTCTTTTTTGAGGTCGACTGGTCGACTTTATCTTCAATAGGATTAGTGGGGGCACGCTGAGTGCACCCACTGGGTGTAGTCCCCGAGACTACAGTCGAATGCTTGTATTCGGCTGTAGTCTTAGAAACGCGTGATTTTTCCTTTTTCACTCGGAAGTGAATTATATTTGACATTTAGTCGATTGGTTCTTCACAGAACTCCTGTGATCTTGTGGCTCGCTACTCTGAGCTGGAAAACAAGCACATTCAGCTCGAGCTGAATTTGAAACTGGTTCAGGAGAATCTGACGAAGGCAAAGGAGGAGACCGAAGGTATGTTTGGTGAGACCTTGACGACTGCTTTTTCCCTTCATTTGTTTCAAAATCTGATCTTGCTGTAACTTGCAGGTAAGGTGAGGGAGGCCCAACGGAAGAAAGACCTTGAACTAGCTGAGAAGATCAAGCTTGTTGACGAGAAGTTAGCTTCATTCGCAAAGCTTGAGCAAGAAAATACCAATATGAAAGCTGCTCTTGGGAAGAAAAAAGATCTGGAGGCCTTCCTGAATGGTCTTGCCAAGAAGCTGTTTCTTATGCTTGAAGGTAAATCTCTATGCTCGGCAATCATTTCCAATCGTGGTTTTTCCATTCGACCATTGCCTTGACTCGGTGATCGTCCTTGCAGAATTTTGTCAAAACTTTGAAGAAGAAACTAGCCGGCTGGAACCAAACCTTGACCCCGTCAATTCTCCGGTGAACGACGAAGTTGCCATGAATGTTTTCCGACTGGAGTCCCGTGTTGCAGCTGTCGTGGACTATCTTGCAAGGCTGAAGGTCGCCACATCTCGCATCGACTCGACGCTCTGGCCTGAGGAGACACTCCAGAACGACCTCGAGTCGCTGATGGCTCGCTTGAACACAGTCCCTGGTCGAGTGCAGGAGTGGAAAAAGTCCCCGGCTCGGTGCGGTGCAGATGTTGCTCTGTGTCTGGCCCGAGTCCACTGCAAAGATGCGCGAGAAGACAAGCTGGCGGCCCTCCGGGTGGCCAACACCAAGAAACACGACTTCAGGTCCTTTATGGAAACTTTCCTTGCTGCTGCCACTCGGATCGCAGATGGAATTGATCTTGATGAGTTTGTTGCACCTTCCAGCCCTCCACAGGAGGGGTAAAAAACTTCTTCTAAACTTGACGCTTTAAATTTGCCTCGGTATGCCGAGTGGAGTTGTAACCGATAAACTTTAACAGGCTTAGTGCCTGAGCACTTTCGGTTCCTTTTGGAATCGATCCCAACTTGAACTTGGTTTTTGAATATGATTGCTTTTGGCTCGAAATGTCTTTTACAGGCTCAAAGCAAGACGCTCACTGCAGTTGACTTATTCCTTAATCCACTTAGGCGAGCACTGGGCTGCAGCTAAGCCCTCGAGTGAGAGGTTTGCTCTTCACTCGGTATGATTTTCATAACTTAGGCGAGTACTTGGACTGCAGCTAAGCCCCCGAGTGAGAGGTTTGCTCTTCACTCGGTAGGATTTCTATATCTTAGGCGAGCACTAGGCTGCAGCTAAGCCCCCGAGTGAGAGGTTTGCTCTTCACTCGGTAGGATTTTTATATCTTAGGCGAGCACTTGGACTGCAGCTAAGCCCCCGAGTGAGAGGTCTGCTCTTCACTCGGTAGGATTTTCATATCTTAGGCGAGCACTGGGCTGCAGCTAAGCCCCCGAGTGAGAGGTTTGCTCTTCACTCGGTAGGATTTTTATATCTTTGGCGAGCACTGGGTTGCAGCTAAGCCTCCGAGTGAGAGGTTTGCTCTTCACTCGGTAGGATTTCTATATCTTAGGCGAGCACTGGGCTGCAGCTAAGCCCCCGAGTGAGAGGTTTGCTCTTCACTCGGTAGGATTTTTATATCTTAGGCGAGCACTGGGCTGCAGCTAAGCCTCCGAGTGAGAGGTTTGCTCTTCACTCGGTAGGATTTCTATATCTTAGGCGAGCACTGGGCTGCAGCTAAGCCCCCGAGTGAGAGGTTTGCTCTTCACTCGGTAGGATTTTTATATTTTAGGCGAGCACTGGGCTGCAGCTAAGTCCCCGAGTGAGAGGTTTGCTCTTCACTCGGTAGGATTTTTATATCTTAGGCGAGCACTGGGCTGCAGCTAAGCCTCCGAGTGAGAGGTTTGCTCTTCACTCGGTAGGATTTCTATATCTTAGGCGAGCACTGGGCTGCAGCTAAGCCTCCGAGTGAGAGGTTTGCTCTTCACTCGGTAGGATTTCTATATCTTAGGCGAGCACTGGGCTGCAGTTAAGCCCCCGAGTGAGAGGTTTGCTCTTCACCCGGTAGGATTTTCATAACTTAGGCGAGTACTGGGACTGCAGCTAAGCCTCCGAGTGAGAGGTTTGCTCTTCACTCGGTAGGATTTTTATATCTTAGGCGAGTACTTGGACTGCAGCTAAGCCTCCAAGTGGAAGTCTGGCTTACCACTCGGTAGGATTTTATTTAATCTTAGGCGAAACAGATTCACAGCTAAGCCTCCGAGTGGAAGTCTGGCTTACCACTCGGTAGGATTTTATTTAATCTTAGGCGAAACGGATTCGCAACTAAGCCTCTGAGTGGGAGTCTGGCTCACCACTCGGTAGGATTTTTACAAACTTAGGCGAAACGGATTCACGGCTAAGTCACCCACTGAGGGGAAAATTTTATTGGACAAAATAAAAAGTGACAAAAATTATGGAGGAACTATGACACTATTATTTTGAGATCCATGAACCACAGAAGTACTTTATTGCAACTCATTCGAGTGATTAAACTTAAGTGTAAAATGGGTGGAGTAGTTCCGCATTCCAAGCTCGAGTGGTAAGCCAGAACTCTCACTCGGAGGCTTAGCTGCAGCCCAGTGCTCGCCTAAGATATAAAAATCCTACCGAGTGAAGAGCAAACCTCTCACTCGGGGGCTTAGCTGCAGCCCAGTGCTCGCCTAAGATATAGAAATCCTACCGAGTGAAGAGCAAACCTCTCACTCGGAGGCTTAGCTGCAGCCCAGTGCTCGCCTAAGATATAAAAATCCTACCGATTGAAGAGCAAACCTCTCACTCGGGGGCTTAGCTGCAGCCCAGTGCTCGCCTAAGATATGAAAATCCTACCGAGTGAGGAGCAAACCTCTCACTCGGGGGCTTAGCTGCAGCCCAGTGCTCGCCTAAGATAGAGAAATCCTACCGAGTGAAGAGCAAACCTCTCACTCGGAGGCTTAGCTGCAGCCCAGTGCTCGCCTAAGATATAAAAATCCTACCGAGTGAAGAGCAAACCTCTCACTCGGGGGCTTAGCTGCAGCCCAGTGCTCGCCTAAGATATGAAAATCCTACCGAGTGAGGAGCAAACCTCTCACTCGGGGGCTTAGCTGCAGCCCAGTGCTCGCCTAAGATATAAAAATCCTACCGAGTGAAGAGCAAACCTCTCACTCGGGGGCTTAGCTGCAGCCCAGTGCTCGCCTAAGATATGAAAATCCTACCGAGTGGTGAGCCAGACTCCCACTCAGAGGCTTAGCTGCGAATCTGTTTCGCCTAAGCTTAAATAAAATCCTACCGAGTGGTAAGCCAGACTTCCACTCGGAGGCTTAGCTGCGAATCCGTTTCGCCTAAGATTAAATAAAATCCTACCGAGTGGTAAGCCAGACCTCTCACTCGGAGGCTTAGCTGCAGCCCAGTGCTCGCCTAAGATATAAAAATCCTACCGAGTGAAGAGCAAACCTCTCACTCGGGGGCTTAGCTGCAGTCCAAGTGCTCGCCTAAGATATAAAAATCCTACCGAGTGAAGAGCAAACCTCTCACTCGGGGGCTTAGCTGCAACCCAGTGCTCGCCTAAGATATAGAAATCCTACCGAGTGAAGAGCAAACCTCTCACTTGGGGGCTTAGCTGCAGTCCAAGTACTCGCCTAAGTTATGAAAATCATACCGAGTGAAGAGCAAACCTCTCACTCGAGGGCTTAGCTGCAGCCCAGTGCTCGCCTAAGTGGATTAAGGAATAAGTCAACTGCAGTGAGCGTCTTGCTTTGAGCCTGCAAAAGACATTTCGAGCCAAAAGCAATCATATTCAAACACCAAGTTCAAGTTGGGATCGATTCCAAAAGGAACCGAAAGTGCTCAGGCACTAAGCCTGTTAAAGTTTATCGGTTACAACTCCACTCGGCATACCGAGGCAAATTTAAAGCGTCAAGTTTAGAAGAAGTTTTTTACCCCTCCTCTGGAGGGCTGGAAGGTGCAACAAACTCATCAAGATCAATTCCATCTGCGATCCGAGTGGCAGCAGCAAGGAAAGTTTCCATAAAGGACCTGAAGTCGTGTTTCTTGGTGTTGGCCACCCGGAGGGCTGCCAGCTTGTCTTCTCGCGCATCTTTGCAGTGGACTCGGGCCAGACACAGAGCAATATCTGCACCACACCGAGCCGAGGACTTTTTCCACTCCTGCACTCGACCAGGGACTGTGTTCAAGCGAGCCATCAGCGACTCGAGGTCGTTCTGGAGTGTCTCCTCAGGCCAGAGCGTCGAGTCGATGCGAGATGTGGCGACCTTCAGCCTTGCAAGATAGTCCACGACAACTGCAACACGGGACTCCAGTCGGAAAACATTCATGGCAACTTCGTCGTTCACCGGAGAATTGACGGGGTCAAGGTTTGGTTCCAGCCGGCTAGTTTCTTCTTCAAAGTTTTGACAAAATTCTGCAAGGACGATCACCGAGTCAAGGCAATGGTCGAATGGAAAAACCACGATTGGAAATGATTGCCGAGCATAGAGATTTACCTTCAAGCATAAGAAACAGCTTCTTGGCAAGACCATTCAGGAAGGCCCCCAGATCTTTTTTCTTCCCAAGAGCAGCTTTCAGATTGGTATTTTCTTGCTCAAGCTTTGCGACTGAAGCTAACTTCTCGTCAACAAGCTTGATCTTCTCAGCTAGTTCAAGGTCTTTCTTCCGTTGGGCCTCCCTCACCTTACCTGCAAGTTACAGCAAGATCAGATTTTGAAACAAATGAAGGGAAAAAGCAGTCGTCAAGGTCTCACCAAACATACCTTCGGTCTCCTCCTTTGCCTTCGTCAGATTCTCCTGAACCAGTTTCAAATTCAGCTCGAGCTGAATGTGCTTGTTTTCCAGCTCAGAGTAGCGAGCCACAAGATCACAGGAGTTCTGCGAAGAACCAATCGACTAAATGTCAAATATAATTCACTTCCGAGTGAAAAAGGAAAAATCACGCGTTTCTAAGACTACAGCCGAATACAAGCATTCGACTGTAGTCTCGGGGACTACACCCAGTGGGTGCACTCAGCGTGCCCCCACTAATCCTATTGAAGATAAAGTCGACCAGTCGACCTCAAAAAAGAGATATATTCTTTAAGACTGTAATCGACTGCCAGCAGTCGACCACAGTCTCGGGGACTACACCCAGTGGGTGCACTCAGCGTGCCCCCACCGGTTTGCGAAATCCATTCGACATAGTGGAATGACGGAAAGACTGAACTTATGAAGCCTAAGACCGACTGCCAGCAGTCGACCTTAGCCTTGGAGACAGAGTCGACCGGTCGACCGGTTTGCGAAATCCAGTCGCCATAGTCGAATGACGGAAAGACTGAAATTATAAAGCCTAAGGCCGACTGCCAGCAGTCGACCTTAGCCTTGGGGACTACACCCAGCGGGTGCACTCAGCGTGCCCCCGCTAACACGCAGTTTAACTCGACACACCCACTGGGTGACTACTATAAATTCTGGAAAGAAAAGTTTTTGATAGCATATCCTAACAGAACAAACGGTGGTCGACTGACCTGAACATTGCTTTGGAGGGCGGAACTGGCGTCGTAAGCTGCCTGGCTCGCATCCCGGATGGTCTTCAACTGCTCCATCATGATCCCTGCCTGGCGTATCGCCTCCTTCGCTGCGCCAGCTTGGTCCTCTGGGACGTGGTGCGTCGTGAAGAGGGAGGGCTGCGGAGCACTCGTCAGTGGATCTGCGAAGGACACGGTGTGTCGAGTGGTGTTCTCCTCCTCCACGACCAGAGTCTCAGGCACCGTCACATCCTGGGTCACCCTGCTGGCAGACGCTTTCCTACTCCTTCTGTACTTCAGCGGTTCCTCATCTTCATCATCATCAGGGAGAGTGATAACAACATTGGATGGAGCTACAGAAAAGAATCAGGATTAGATCATGAGTCAGTCGACTAAAGACGGTGTTAAGAGTATAGTACCAGGTTTTGAGGTTGCTGCGTCCTCCATCTCATGGTCGTCAGCCCGGGCCGAGGTCTCAGAAGTAGCAGCACTGCAACTCCAAAGAGTCAGTCGATTAACTCCAGCGCCAACCAGAGATAAAGTTCACACAAAACAAGAAGACTTAAGCAACACGATTACCCTGATATGGTGGGGATGGACACCTTCATCTTCGGCAGGTGCTTGGTCGGCTTCGACGGGGCCGCCCTGGGCTGCTTCGACGCCTTTTCAGTCGGCGCCGGAGAGGTGGTCCGAGGGCGCTTGGTCGACTGTGTAACAGTCGCAACCCCCTCGCCGCGTTCGGTCGCAGGGTCATGGACAAGTTTCGACCGCCTTTCCGAGCGCGGTGGTGCGACCTCCTCCTCCTCCTCCTCTCCCTCGTCCTCATCGTCATCATCATCATCATCGTCATCATCATCATCATCAGCCTCAGCGGCGTCCGAGTCCCACTCCTCCTCCTGGCTCTTGCCCCCGCTCGCTTCTCCCTCCTCGGTCGGAGCCTGTGCTCCATTGGGCATCGAGTACAGCTCAGTGAGGGCCTGATAGACATCAAGACAAAGATCAGTCGACCGATCAGCAGAGAAAACAGAAATAAATGTGACGAGAATACAATGGGAAGTGGAGCAGACATACCTTGTTTGGATCACTGTGGCAGTCGAGTGGAGGAATCCTTCTGGCTCCGCGAGGGTTATCTTTGTTCCCAGTAACAGCGGCCATCCACCTTTCCAGAGTGGTATCGTCGACTGTTTCTGGATTGACCCGAGTCACATCCTCAGTCCCGCAGTACAACCACATGCAATGGCTCCGGAACTGAAGAGGCTGGATTCGACGCCTAAGGAAAACCTCCAGGAGGTCCATACGCGTCACTCCCTCCCGAACCAACTGAACTACGCGCTCCATCAGCATCTTCACGTCAGCTTTCTCCTCCGGAATCAACTTCAGAGAGGAGGGCTTGTTCACTCGGTCCATGGTAAATTGAGGGAGTCCACTCGACTGCCCCGGCGTCGACTGATCCTGGCAGTAGAACCAGGTCGACTGCCAACCTCTGACTGACTCGGGAAATGTCATGGCTGGGAAGGTGCTCTTGTTCCTCACCTGGATCCCCAGACCTCCACACATTTGGACAACTCGGGTTCTTTCGTCGCCTGGGCTCGCCTTCTTCACGGTTTGAGAGCGACACGTGAATATGTGCTTGAACAAGCCCCAATGCGGTCGACAGCCCAGAAAACTCTCACACATGGACACAAACGCGGCAAGATAGGCGATAGAATTCGGGGTGAAGTGGTGGAGTTGCGCTCCAAAGAAGTTCAAGAAACCACGGAAGAAAATGCTCGGCGGCAAAGAGAATCCGCGGTCGACATGGGTAGCCAGAAGCACGCACTCACCCTCTTCCGGCTGAGGCTGCCACTCTTTCCCCGGAAGCCTCGCAGCTCCATGAGGGATCAGGCCCTCGTTGGCCATGTCGAGGAGATCCTTCTCCGTGATGGTCGACTGGATCCAATCTCCCTGGACCCAGCCTTTCGGCAGGCGAGATCTAGACGAAGACCCGCCGCGGCTGGTGGATCTCCCCTTCGCCTTCTCCGTCGCCGACGCCTTCTTCGCGTGCTCCAGCGCCACCGTCTTCTCCTTGACCATGGCTACCGGCGAGGCGCGTGAGGAGAAGTTGTGCGGAGGCGAGAGCGTGCGCGTTGGGCGGAGACGAAGGGAGCAGAGAGAGAATGCTGAGGCACTGTTCGAAAAACCCTCGCTGGGCCCATTTATAAGATCCCTTCCGAGTGGATGACAGGTGGGCCCGGTCGATCTAATCATATCCTGTAATAGTTGCACAAGCGTGATACGTGGCGAAAAAAGCGGCGCAGGAATCGAGGCGTCTACGCCCCGTCCCATCCGAGTGCCGCGGTCCGCTCCGCTTCGCGCGCTCCCCCAAATTCCGTATCCCGCGGAATCCGCGGACGGCAGATCAGTCTGCCAGACGCGGGATTTCCTGCGATCCGTCGCTCGGAAATCAGCGAAGTCCAAAAAGATCACTCGACGAAGAAGAAGAATGGATCGAGTCGACTGAAGAAAAGTTGTTCACTATCAACAGAGAGAATTTTTTGGTTCAAAAACAATGCACAACCAGTATGCAAAAGCTAATCGGAAACAACATCAACTCCTTCATCACTCGAGCCTCAATCCATTCGGGGGCTAATGATGGAGTCACATACCTAGGGTAGGGTCACGGACCTGATCTAAGTACCCTACCCGAGGACACCCTTAGAAGAGATCACCTTCCAGTCGACTTACGAGGGACTCACTCGACTGATTTGAAGGACTCGACCACGAAGACTCACTCGACCACCAGAAGGTCAAGAAGCACTCTGCACTGCAACGGCCTGTAATTAAGTAGACTTTATGATAGTAAAGACACTTTATGTGGGGCGTTACCTGTAACGCCCCGGACTTAATACACCTTAAACCCTTCATTGCGTGGGCTGGCTGGGGACCTGGCGCACTCTATATAAGCCACCCCCCTCCACAGGCAGAAGGGTTCGGCACTCTGTAACTCATATACGCATAATCCACTCGACCACCTCCGGGCTCCGAGACGTAGGGCTTTTACTTCCTCCGAGAAGGGCCTGAACTCGTACATCTCTTGTGCTTACAACCTCTCCATAGCTAGGACCTTGCCTCTCCATACCTACCCCCCACTCTACTGTCAGACTTAGAACCACGACATGCAGGGCCCGTCGACCATCAGGATTTCCGCCGCTGGATCACTGCTATCGCACTCGGATGCAGTCTCTACGGAGCCAGTCGACAGATCGAACAGGCCGTAGAGAGATTCGTCGGGCTCGATTGCCGCAACTTGGGTGGTGGCCGTCTGGCGAGCCACCGCGTGCCTCACCCACCGCTGAAGCCTCGACCGGCCCGAGCGCTTACGCTGGCGGGAGACCGGGAGGGTGGCCGACGGGGGAGTCGACCGATACGGGGTCGACGGTTGCCGCAGCAGAACGCCGCGGACACATGCGCGAAAATGCGTCGCACCGCGGACGGGGAGCGCATCGACGTCGAGTGGAGCCTCCTGGAGCCAGGCGGAGTCATCGGCGACGAAGGTGAGAGCACCGAGATGGATCTCTCGACCCTCGACCAAAATTCCAGCAGCCACCATGATGAAAGTACTCGGAAGAATCGCAACTTCTCCACAAAATCGCTAAAACACCTGCCCCACGGTGGGCGCCAACTGTCGTGGTTCTAAGTCTGACAGTAGAGTGGGGGGTAGGTATGGAGAGGCAAGGTCCTAGCTATGGAGAGGTTGTAAACACAAGAGATGTACGAGTTCAGGCCCTTCTCGGAGGAAGTAAAAGCCCTACGTCTCGGAGCCCGGAGGCGGTCGAGTGGATCTTGTGTATATGGATTACAAGGTGCCGAACCCTTCTGCCTGTGGAGGGGGGGGGTGGCTTATATAGAGTGCGCCAGGTCCCCAGCCAGCCCACGTAATGAAGGGTTTAAGGTGTATTAAGTCCGGGGCGTTACAGGTAACGCCCCACATAAAGTGTCTTTACTATCATAAAGTCTACTTAATTACAGGCCGTTGCAGTGCAGAGTGCTTCTTAACCTTCTGGTGGTCGAGTGAGTCTTCGTGGTCGAGTCCTTCAAGTCAGTCGAGTGAGTCCCTCGTAGGTCGACTGGAAGGTGATCTCTTCTAAGGGTGTCCTCGGGCAGGGTACTTAGATCAGGTCCGTGACCCTACCCTAGGTATGTGACTCCATCACGTAGTTCAATACGATCACTATTGGTCGCACGTTTTAAGTACTAAGATTTTTAAGTCTAGAAAAATAATTTGTCTTGACTGTATGAAAATCCTCAAGTTATGAAACATAATGACTTATCTCCTCGCAGTTTAGTTCAGCCCCGGGACAGTGGAAGGTCTTGTCTACCAAGTGCTGGACATGTTTGCTTGAATGGAAATAAGCTGTCAATTGAAATTAGTTGTCATTTTTTTTGGAAAAACAATATGAAAGACATATATGGTTGAGAAAGTCACATAATGGTAGAACTGGAGGCGTCTGCACATTGACCCAAATGTCTCTATTACCTTCAATATCATCTTCAGGACGAATATGAAAGGTGATAAATGTATTAAGCTCAAATGCATAAGCCTTGCATAGTGCTTGCCAGGTTTTGCATTCAAAATGGGTGTAGATTTCTTGATTGTATAATTTGACGTTGAAGGTATAACCATGCTCTGTCTTCAAGTAAACTCTCTTTACCTCCATAGTTTTGTTAGAACTGAAACCTATCTTATCCAAGACAAAAATTCTTGCATGGCAAGGGATACGCTAGTAGAATAGTGAAAATTTAAAATAATAAGTTGAAGCAAATGAAGCATATATAAGTCATGCTTAATTACGAAAAAGACTTGTCATTGTGACTTACTCTATCCACTTCGAATATCTCATCCAGCTTGATGCTGAAGCGCCTATCATTAACTAGGAAATTTTGGTCGCACAGACCACGTTGGTCTTCGCAGTCTTCGCAGTCTTCGCACATAATGAAATCGTTTTCGTCGTCAGACGACATTTCCTATATATGTTCATAGGTGAAACGTTAAACACTTATAAGCGATATTAATTTAAATAATTAGACTAGTTCTATTAATTCAACTAGCTAGTTCAACTAATTAATTCAACTGAGCACTTACTAAAAATATACCTACATAAAGTATAGCTCATAATTCAACTAATTCAACTAACTAGCTAGTTCAAGTAATTCAACTAATTAAACTAGTTCTAGCTAGTTCAACTAATTAATTCAACTAATTAATTTAACTAAACACTTACTAAAAATATACCTAAATAAAGTATAGCTCCTAATTTCAACTAACTAGTTCAAACTAATTCAACTAATTCAACTAAACTAGTTCTATTAATTCAACTAGCTAGTTCAACTAAACTAATTAAGCACACTTACTAAAAATAAAACCTAAATAAAGTATATCCCTAATTCAACTAATTCAATTAACCATTTCAACTAATTCAACCAATTCAACTAAACTAGTTCTATTAATTTCTTACTAAAAAGTATACCTAAATTTTAATTAGATGATCAAATCTCATCATATACCTAAATTTAATATATATTAATTCATCTAAAATTAATATAAATTCACCTATAAATAAAAATATAAAAAACTAACTTATCTAACATTATCTAATTCTTATATAATCTAACATTTTGACATTAAACATTTGTGTGTGTGTGTGTGTGTGCACGCACACGCGTTTGTGTGTACGTTTGTGTGTGCGCGTGTGTGCATGTGTGCACAGGAGGCCGGTCGGGGCACGCAATCGATATTACAGCGAGGGGGGGGGGCGGCGACGACGGCGACGGGGGCGGCGACAGGGCCGGGTGGCGGCGCGACGGGGTCGGGGCGGCGACGGCGGCGCGACGGGGGCGGCGACAACGACGACGGGGGCGGCGACAACAGCGACGACAGGTGCGGCGCGGGGACGGGCGCGACGAGATGAAGATGATAACTGAAATTATTTGTAAGTGCTATATATATAGGAGGGGCCTTTAGTACCGGTTGGGGCCACCAACCAGTACTAAAGGCTAAATTTGGCCAGGCGAATCGGCGGGAAGCGACCCCCTTTAGTAACGGTTCGTGCCACCCACCCTTTAGTACCGGTTTGTGCCACGAACCGGTACTAAAGGGGGTGCGCAGTGCTCATTGTTTAGTCCCACCTCGCCGAGCGAAGGGCAGCCGCACTGGTTTATAAACCCAGCCACGGTTGCTCCTTCGAGCTCCTATATAATGCAGGCCTCTGGGCCTAACTTTGTCGCGCAGCCCTGTGAGCCTGCTAGGCCTTATGGGCCTACATATGCTCGCCCAAGGCTGAGCAGGCCCACTAGGCAGCGCGGAAATAATTTTTTCCATATAGTTTCTTCTATTTATTTGTGAGTTATTTTTTGCTGTATTTTGAGTTTCTTATATTTAATATTCATGTGTTTTATCATTATATTCATATTTGTAGTGATTTTTCAGTTCATTTTGTATTGCTTTTCACTTTCACGGTGATTTAGCTATGAAAAAAAATCAGTAAATACATCAAAATAGAAAATTATGTCAGAAAGGGTTAAAAGTTGTTGACGTGGATTTGAATTCTGCATCTGAACACAGAAAAAGTCCGGAGTTGTACTAAGTTATTAAAATATTGAATAGCCGGCGTAACAGATGATTTTTTGTCCGAAACCCTGATACTTCCTAAGAGATTGTCCAGTTCGTACACGAAGTGCATCCAGTTTTTGCCGTAACCTTCTCTACTTTTTTGCACATGCTATGCGGGTGAAATGATGATACCTTGCCAAGCTTCAACCTTTTCAGAGTTCATTTTTTGGCGCTTTTCACTTTCACGGTGATTTAACTCTGAAAACAAATCAGTAAATATATCGAAAATAGCAAATTATGTCAGAAAGGATTGAAAGTTGATGACGTGGATTTGAATTCTGGATCTGAACGCAGAAAAAGTCCGGAGTTGTACTAAGTTATTAAAATATTGAATAGCCGGTGTAACAGATGAGTTTTCGTGTGAAACCATGATACTTCCTAAGAGAGTGTCTAGTTTGCACACGAAGTGCATCCAGTTTTTGCCGTAACCCTCTCTACTTTTTTGCACATGCTATGCGGGTGAAATGATGATACCTTGCCAAGTTTCAACCTTTTCAGAGTTCATTTTCTGGTGCTTTTCACTTTCACGGTGATTTAGCTCCGAAAACAAATCAGTAAATGCATCGAAAATAGCAAATTATGTCAGAAAGGGTTGAAAGTTGATGGCGTGGATTTGAATTCTGCATCTGAACGCAGGAAAAGTCCGGAGTTGTACTAAGTTATTTAAATATTGAATAACCGGTGTAACAAATGAGTTTTCATCCAAAACCCTGATACTTCCTAAGAGAGTGTCCAGTTTGCACACAAAGTGCATCCAGTTTTTGCAGTAACCCTCTCTACTTTTTTGCACATGTTATGCCGGTGAAATGATGATACCTTGCCAAGTTTCAACCTTTTCAGAGTTCATTTTCTGGTGCTTTTCACTTTCACGGTGATTTAGCTCTGAAAACAAATCAGTAAATGCATCGAAAATAGCAAATTATGTCAGAAAGGGTTGAAAGTTGATGACATGGATTTGAATTCTGCATCTGAATGTAGAAAAAGTCCGGATATGTACTAAGTTATTAAAATATTGAATAGCCAGTGTAACAGATGAATTTTCGTCCGAAACCCTGATACTTCCTAAGAGAGTGTCTAGTTTGCACACGAAGTGCACCCAGTTTTTGCCGTAACCCTCTCTATTTTTTTGCACACGCTATGCGGGTAAAATGATGATACCTTGCCAAGTTTCAACCTTTACAAAGTTCATTTTCTGGTGCTTTTCACTTTCACGGTGATTTAGCTCTGAAAACAAATCAGTAAATGCATCAAAAATAGCAAATTATGTCAGAAAGGGTTCAAAGTTGATAACATGGATTTGAATTCTGCATCTGAACGCAGAAAAAGTCCGGAGTTGTACTAAGTTATTAAAATATTGAATAGCCGGTGTAACAGATGAGTTTTCGTCCAAAACCCTGATACTTCCTAAGAGAGTGTCCAGTTTGTACACGAAGTGCATCCAGTTTTTGCCGTAACCCTCTATACTTTTTTGCACATGCTATGCGGGTGAAATGATGATACCTTGCCAAGTTTCAACATTTTTAGAGTTCATTTTCTGGTGCTTTTCACGTTCACGGTGATTTAGCTCTGAAAACAAATCAGTAAATGCATCGAAAATAGCAAATTATGTCAGAAAGGGTTGAAAGTTGATGACGTGGATTTCAATTCTGCATCTGAACGCAAAAAAAGTCCGGAGTTGTACTAAGTTATTAAAATATTGAATAGCCGGTGTAATAGATGAGTTTTTGTCCGAAACCCTGATACTTTCTAAGAGAGTGTCTAGTTTGCACACGAAGTGCACCCAGTTTTTGCCGTAACCCTCTCTATTTTTATGCACACGCTATGCGGGTGAAATGATGATACCTTGCCAAGTTTCAACCTTTCAGAGTTCATTTTCTAGTGCTTTTCACTTTCACGGTGATTTAGCTCTGAAAACAAATCAGTAAATGCATCGAAAATAGCAAATTATGTCAGAAAGGGTTGGAAGTTGATGACGTGGATTTGAATTCTGCATAAGTCTGGAGTTGTACTAAGTTATTAAAATATTGAATAGTCGGTGTAATAGATGAGTTTTCGTCCGAAACCCTGATACTTCCTAAGAGAGTGTCCAGTTTGTACACGAAGTGCATCCAGTTTTTGCCGTAACCCTCTTTACTTTTTTGCACATGCTATGCGAGTGAAATGATGATACCTTGCCAAGTTTTGACCTTTT
Source organism: Triticum aestivum (assembly GCF_018294505.1). Lineage (NCBI taxonomy): Eukaryota > Viridiplantae > Streptophyta > Magnoliopsida > Poales > Poaceae > Triticum > Triticum aestivum. Next base: position 710,581,446 of record NC_057810.1, on the reverse strand, counting down.
CAGAGTTCATTTTCTGGTGCTTTTCACTTTCACGGTGATTTAGCTCTGAAAACAAATCAGTAAATGCATCGAAAATAGCAAATTATGTCAGAAAGGGTTGAAAGTTGATGACGTGGATTTGAATTCTGCATCTGAAGGCAGAAAAAGTCTGGAGTTGTACTAAGTTATTAAAATATTGAATAGCCGGTGTAACAGATGAGTTTTCGTCCGAAACCCTGATACTTCCTAAGAGACTGTCCAGTTTGTACACGAAGTGCATCCAGTACTTCGAAAGAGAATGTGGATTTGGATTGTGCATCTGAACACAGAAAAAATACATTGATCAGTACCGCCTTTCAGCCAAAACGCGCTACTGCTACAGAGAAATACATAAAAAATACATTGATTATCAATGATCTTTTTGTATAGAATCTAAATTGTCAATAGGAATCGACAAACCGGCGAAGACTCCTATTGCAGCCACAGATCCTACACATAGAGTTCAATGAAGACCAAGTGGTTGTGATAGTTTGAGAAGTAACATATTTAAGGTGGTAAAACCTCTGTTAGCGGAGCGAGGTGGGAGTAAAAAACAGCTGCAGCAGAAACCTGTAGTACCGGTTGGTGGCATGAACCGGTACTAAAGATGCTGGTGGGGCCCCAGCCTGACCACAGCCTGCAACTGCCTCTTTAGTATCGGTTCGTGGCACGAACCGGTACTAATGATCTCCGCCCCCCTAGCCGTTGGGACCGGCACTAATGATCACATTAGTGCCGGTTTTGTTACAAACCGGGACTAATGTGCCTCACATTAGGCCCTTTTTCTACTAGTGACTTGATAGAGGCGAAGGTGTCTCATATTTCGATGAGATGGTACCTATCATTTTAGGTGGAGTAGACTTTGATGATCCGATTGAATGTACGAAGGTGTCGCGCCTTAACAATCGCTAAACCAACTTCTAGAGGTTATTGACCACGTCAGAGCAAGATCAATTTGACCACGAGGGTATTTCCTGCGTGCAAACGAAGAACAACCAAGAAACTGAGATTGCAATATTGAATATTGCGAATTTAAGAGGAAAACTTTATTGATCAAAGTGGAGTTCTGTGACATCTTTATTTGGTCGTTGAACACAATCGCAGGACGTGAGTTGCAGCTATGGCGAAATTTTATCTAAACAAAATCCAAGTCTAAAACGATGCCTTAAGGGCTGTATTTATAGTGAGACAGAGGGGAACTTCATCCACCCTTGACAAGGTGGGACTAAATTCTGTCATAAATAGTTTTCCCTATAAATATAGACTCTAAAAACATCCTATTAAGTGTATTTAGAAAATACATGGACCTGGCCCAAAAAATAAGATGGCACAACACCTAAAATAAACTATGGATGAAATTTATGAAAGGTCATCATGTATATTTCGTCCATGTCTTTGTATGTCATCATGGTGGATTCAAAGTGCTGAAAACTCCACTGGAAACTCCGTTCTTGTTCCCTTTACGTGCGCCTTCATCTCCACACTTGATCATACTTCAATGTTCATCCTTCTTGTCCATGCTAGGCCATTCATTTGTAAGCAAAGCAAATGTATCCAACTTAGGCAACATCATATTATCATGAATATTAGAATCATTACTAAGAAACGAAAGTACCTTGTATCTTAATTGACGTGCGCGAGTTCTAGTAATTAGTGAAATATGTGTAGCAGCAGAGGCTGTGGGTGTGGCTGTGGGTGTAAATGTGGTAGTGATGTCCTTATCACAACTTATCCAATGGATTATATCTTAGAGTTGTATCTAAAATTACTCTTATTTAGTACTTTTTATGAGAGAAAAACATTAGTTTTCTTGGTTTCGTTTCTAAGAACTATATCTGGATTAAGATATAGTAGTGTTCTATTTCCTCATCAAATATGGCGCCGCATCAATTTTTTATCTAGGTGGCATACTTAGATATAGTACACCTTGGAGCATCGGGACTACCCTTAGGGGCAACCTAGGACATGTCACACCCAACTATTTTGGTTTGTTATATCAATCAATAAACACATACGTATCATATTGTAATTTTTGCATCAGATGCCCCCCCCCCCCCCCAATATTTTCAACCATGCTCCTCATTGACTATAAGTGTTTATCGTCGAATCACGGTTCACTCTGTTTACCTAGACCTCTCCATTTCTATTGATCTTCGATAGACTATTTTTTGGTTTGTTCAATGGATACAAATACACATACATCTTATTTGAAGAAGGTACTACGTAACTACAAAACAAGCCCCTAAATCTAGGACGATATGAAGGACAAATCAACCTTGGGGTCTATCGGTACAAATATAACAGATAATTTCAAAAAAATATTTTTCATACTCATAAGCCAATATGCCGACCAGGTACAGAGCTGCCTTTATGGCAATGGCGTCAGCACTTTTTATTTGTAAACATGATCCCGTTCCTTATAGAGGTAAGCCCATATGATTGTTACCCTAGCTTCGTCCCTGATATCAACTAATATGGGAAGTATTTAACTTGATATGTCCACCAAGCCCATATAGAGCGATATGTAGATGACAACAATGGTTGTATCTAAACGAAAAGTTGAAAATAAAATGATGTACTTTCAACTTCAACAGATTATCGAAGTCATCGATAAGATTTTGTAAATACACATATGTAATGTACCTTTTGTTAGCTTGGAGTAAGGATTTTGTGAGCCTATTAATTTCATTCTTACTTAACTAGTTGATACACTTAGAATCAAGTACTCCCTCCGTCCGAAATACTTGTCATCAAAATGGATAAAAAGGGATGCATCTAGACGTATTTTAGTTCTAGGTACATCTCTTTTTATCCATTTTCATGACAAGTATTTTCGGACGGAGGGAGTACTTGTTATGCTCAATCCTCGACATTGTATTCTTTCTTGGTACCAAAAGGTCATGTTTTCAACAACGAAAATGAGAAAACTTATATGTTTGACCGCCGGTGCAAAACCGACACGAACCCGATATCTGGTATTTCGAACTTTGGTGCACGTTTCATGCATAACCGCACTCGGATTCCACGGGATTCGTCTCGTATCACCTCCATATATCTTTCTATTTCTTCGGAATCTCCACCCACTCTCTCTCACTCACTCCTCGAAAGGCATATGGATTATGGAGCTCCCATGTCGGCTAGGTGCAATTTGCAGCAACTGCTGATGTGACACCGCATGTTCAAAAGTACCATCAACTGGATAGAGCTCGGCATGCACTTGTTCGAATCGGGAAGTGAACACACATGCAGACACATGCACACCGGCCGTACGCAGGCGCTTCGAGACTGCATGCCCAATGGGACGTCCTGCACATGATCTCATAGTACACGCAGCGTGCATTAACAATGTCACGATTGGGTTGGCCTTTGAAGGTCTAGCTTGGACACGCCCCCAGAATGATCTCTTGTGATTACCGTGGCTCCAATTGGAGTCTTGAAGATGTACTTACAACTTTAAAATGGTAATAGTCTTGAGCTAATGGCACGGTGTTTGGTCGGGGACGAAAGGTGCATAACTGCTGCGTATACACATATGCTCACGTACTTGTACAATTTTTTATGTAACGTGTCAACGGTATGTTCCGAAAACTAGCCATTCATCAAGAGGCGAGAGAGGATTTGTAGAACGCAGCGGCACACACATTGTGAGCCGCACGATTGCCTCGTGATTTAGAAAGTGGGCTGGTCCCAGTGGTGGAGCCAAGTTTACCGAATGGGTGTACAACGTTCAAGATTTTACGAATTTCCTAGCTATTTACCAATGTATACGTGTTTTATCTTGTTATTCTATGGCTTCATACCATAATTAATGGGTGTACATATATACACCCGTGTCCTCTTGTAGCGCTATCACGGCTGCTCCCCTGCATTGCTTAAGCCTTTGATTACTTTGTGAGGCCCCACTGCATGGATGCTTCGTCAGAGATTGCATGCTCCGCCAACCGCACAATGCTTCCGCTCCGCCGTACTTTTTCTGATGACTTCTAATTTTAAATATGCTATATCTTTAGAATTGAGAGTATAATTTATATTCCGTTTGCATATATGTGTTCCTTGCAACATGGACATTTGAACAAAACTGCTCTTGAATACATTTTGAGAAGGTCTAAAAATTTACAACTTTCAAATACTAAAACCTGATACTTATAATATTAAGTTTTTGGCAAGTTTCACCAAGTTTTACCGAGTTTCAAATACCAAAACTTAATCCTAAACTCTAAAATATTACGAACTTAATATTACAACACTAAACCCTGAACTCGGATAGCCACACGAGAGCCGTTCAACCAATTTGGTTGGCGTGTCATTAATAGATTATGTGAATGAGTCATGTAATCATGTTTTATGACTGGCCATGGCCCATTAGTGGATTACATTGTTTTGCGCTTTGTTGGTTTGTTAGGAACTTTTAGGCTGGATTTTTATTCTTGTTTTAATTAGTTGGGTTGTAGCCACATTGGGCCCATGTAGTTGCAGTTGCAAGTCTAGTGATGGACATGCAACTAACCTAGACCCACTAGCCCTAGTCTCAGCCATGTTGGGGGCCATGCAATTGTAGTCAGATTGCAACACTTGCAATTTGCACAATTCCAATGCATCTTGCAACATTTTGTGTGGTGTCAGAAAAAACTGATGGAACTAAAAGAAAAAAAAAACGATGGAACAAACCGGGGCACGATGAAAAACTTGAGCGAACTGATGCATCTCCCTCGCTTTCATTTGTGTCCAACACGCTCGCCTTCACCGGGGAAAAAGGAAAAGTGAAAACCACAACCCACACATAAAAGGAAAATGAAAACGGTACCCACACACTGTCGCGGCCTACCGGAGGCAACACAACCCAAGCCCACACACACATACACAGGCTGAAAAAAGAGACAATGGCCAGGCACACACACTAGTAGAAAACAGGGCTTTGGTTGAGGCCTGGATAAGGGTATTAATCCCAGTTCACTCATGAACCGGGACCAAAGGGTGCATCTGTCCCGGTTCGTGAGGCCAGGGCGCCGGCTGGGCCTCGGGGCCTATTGGTCCCGGTTCGTCTGACCCTTTGGTCCCAGTTCCAGACACGAACCGGGACCAATGGGCCTCGCTCCTGGCCCATCACCTTTAGTCTCGGTTGGTGGCTGGAACCGGGACCAAAGGTTGTCTTTTAGTCCCGGTTTTAGCCATAAATCGGGACCAAAGAGAGGTCTATATATACCCCCGACCCTGCCCGCGAACAGAGCCACTGCTCTGTTTTTTTGGCTGGTCGTGGGAGAGGTTTGTGGTGCTCTAGTTCACCTCCTATGCACATGAGGTGTTCGATGAAATGCCCGAGCCACACTTAAGCTTTCTCCTCTCGAAGCTCCTTGTCCAAGCTCCATTTTCCTCAAGATTTGTCTAGGTTTGGCGGTCCGTCCTGTCCCGTCCCCGTCCTCACGCCGTCGATCGCCCGCGACGATCTCGTCGCCGGCACCACCGTGGTGAGCCTCTTGTTCTTATCTTCTTTCTAAAAGAAAAACAATTCTTACTTGTATGATTTAGATAGGTACTTGTATAATTTTCTTACTTTTATGATTGTTTGTTATTATATAGTGCGATGGTTCTAGTATCCGCCTCCGCCGGCCCTCGTCCTGTCTATGATTCGGATGTGGTATATATTATCTTTTATAACTATTTGTTTCATTTAATGTTTATGACAATTATGCCGACCAATGTTACATATAAGTTTTTATCTAGGAGGTATGTGGACCAGAAATTCCAACCGACCCTATTGTCGAGAGGTTAAATTTAGTTGAAAAAGAAAACAATTACTTGAAGAAAAAATTGAAAATAATTGAGGAGCAGAATATGAAATTGGAGTTGCATGTTGCAGATGTCGTCGATGATCACAAGATCAAGATGGATGCAATGCGCTTGAAGATTAGAAAGATTAGAAAATATGCCATTCGTACTAAGGCTTGGTATCATTATGCTATTGGATCAATTGTTACCTTATTTGCGATTATGATCGCATTTGTTGTTGCATTGAAATGTTTTACATAGTTTCAATGTATGGTTTAATTAGATGCTCTAGAGAGCTATATGTTGTTCAATGAGAACTATGTACGAACTTTATGTATTTATTTTTTCAGTAATAACATTTGATCACTACTGTACTTTGGTTTTAATGTGATGATAAACTTCTATTAATTTGGTCACTTCTCTATTCATGATGTTCTGTAATCGTTTTTGACACACTTAATTATATATAGTGCACGCAGATGTACCGGCAATGGATGTACGGTGACAGATGCACCTCCGAGTACATGCATAATTTTCTCGAAGGGGCTGAGGCAAACAACTAGAACGGTTTTATGTGTTGTCCATGCCCTATCTGTGAGAATACGAAGTCTTACTCTGACTCAAAAACCCTTCACATCCACCTGCTTGAGAAGGGTTTCATGCCACACTGTAATGTTTGGACCAAGCACGGAGAAAGATGGGTTATGATGGAAGACAACGAAGAAGAAGAGGATGATGACAACCATCTGCCTCCTGAATACGGTGAGGCTGCAACAGGGGAAGCTGAAGATCAAGAGGAACCAGATGATGTGCCCGATGATGATCTTCGCCGGGTCATTGTTGTTGCAAAGAGACAATGCCAAAGTGAAAGGGCGAAGTTGAAGTTCGATCTCATGTTAGAGGATCACAAAAAGGGTTGTACCCAAATTGTGAAGATGGAAACACAAAGCTCGACACCACACTGGAATTGATGCAATGGAAGGCAGACAATGGTGTATCTGACAACGGATTTGAGAAGCTACTGAAAATATTGAAGAAGAAGCTTCCAAAGGATAACGAATTGCCCGACAGTACGTACGGAACAAAGAAGGTTCTATGCCCTCTAGGATTGGAGGTGCAGAAGATACATGCATGCCCTAATGACTGCATCCTCTACCGCGGTGCGTACGAGGATTTGAACGCATGCCCGGTATAAGATCAGACGAGATGACCATGGTGATGTTGACAGCGAGCGCCCCAGGAAGAGGGTTCCTGCCAAGGGGATGTGGTATGCTCCTATAATACCACGGCTGAAACGTCTGTTCAGAAACAAAGAGCATGCCAAGTTGATGCGATGGCACAAAGAGGAGCATAAGAAAGACGGGAAGTTGAGAGCACCCGCTGACGGGTCACAGTGGAGAAAAATCAAGAGAACATGAGAGGACTTTGCAGGTGATGCAAGGAACCTATGGTTTGGTTTAAGCGCGGATGACATTAATCCTTTTGGGGAGCAGAGCAACAATCATAGCACCTGGCCCGTGACTCTATGTATCTATAACCTTCCTCCTTGGTTGTGCATGAAGCAGAAGTTCATTATGATGCCAGTGCTGATCCAAGGCCCTAAGAAACCCGGCAACGACATTGATGTGTACCTAAGGCCATTAGTTTAAGAACTTTTACATCCGTGGAATGGAAAAGGTGTATGTGTGTGGGATGAGCATGACCAGGAGGAATTTGACCTACATGCGTTGCTGTTTTTAACCATCAATGATTGGCCTGCTCTCAGTAACCTTTCAGGACAGACAAACAAGGGATACCACGCATGCACGCACTGTTTAGATGACACCGAATATATATATATATATATATATATATATATATATATATATATATATATATATATATATATGGAAAAATGCAGGAAGAATGTGTACCTGGGACATCGTCGATTTCTTCCGACCAACCATCAATGTCGAAAGAAAGGCAAGCATTTCAAAGGCGAGGCAGATCACCGGAAGAAGCCCGCCATCAGTACTAGTGATCACATACTTTCTATGGTCAATGATTTACAAGTAATCTTTGGAAAGGGTCACGATGGACTATCTGTTCCAAATGACGCTGAGGGGTGCACACCCACATGGAAGAAGAAATCTATATTTTGGGACCAACCCTATTGGAAAAACCCAGAGGTCCGCTCTGCAATCAACGTGATGCACGTGATGAAGAATCTTTGCGTGAACCTGCTAGGCTTCTTAGGTGTGTATGGGAAGACAAAAGATGCAACGGAGGCACGGGAGGACCAACAACGTGTGCATGAAAAAGACGGCATGGCTCCAAAGCAGTATGAAGGTCCTGCTAGCTACACTCACTACTAGGGAAAACCCTAGTAGTAGCACGGGGTAATGACCTATTAGTAGCGCGGGGGCCCGCGCTACTAATACTGCACCACAGCTAAGTTTTAGCAGTAGCACGGGTCCAACCCGCGCTACTACTACTTCTGCTAGTAGTAGCGCGATTGCCACCCACGCTACTACTACTTAGATGTAGCGCGGTTAAGGTTCCTGCGCTACTACTAACTAATTAGGAATTAAAAAAATAAATTCATCCAAGGCTGCTACTGCTACTGGGCGTCAACGTCTTCTCCATCCAGTGCTGATGCTGGTCCTGGAGGGGATGAAGTCGTCCGTGGTGATGGTGCTTCCCCGCCCAACTCATCCTCACATCTCTCCTCTGCTGCTACTACAAAGGAAGAGAAAACAATTAGAAGATGAAGAGAGAGAGAGAGAGAGAGAGATTGAGAGGAGTAGGAAGAACAACTCACCTGTGGTTGTGTCCATGGCGGATCTGGCCACCACCATGGATGGCGCTCTGCTGGATCTCCCTCTCCTTCCAACATCAGAGAAGGAGGAGGAAGGAGGGGGAGGGGGCTGTGGCGGGAGTGGACGTCACCGGATTTGGGGGAGGCATGAGGTGCGAGGCTGGTGGTGGTGGTGGAGGAGGAAGGGAATCGCGGGTGGGAGGGAGAAGCGGAATGGGAGAGCCTATGGACAGAGGGGGGAGAGTGAGGGAGAGAGGAGGGATTCGGCCGAGGATATGGAGACTTCACCTACCTTGTACTTAGTAGTAGCGAGGGGTATAAACGCGTGCTACTACTATCGACTTAGTAGTAGCGCGGGTTCATACCCCTCGCTACTACTATGGCATGTCCCCCCCTCGGGGGGGGGGGGGCATGGTAGAGACAGCTTAGTAGTAGCGAGGGTTAAAAACCCGGGCTACTACTATCAACTTAGTAGCAGCGAGGTGTAAAAAACCACGGTACTACTGAGTAGCAGCAGCGAGGGGTATAAACCCGCGCTACTAGTAAGTGCCTGCCTATAAGCTTTTCCCTAGTAGTGGCTCTTACCAAAGAAGAGAAGGAAATCTTCTTTGAATGCCTGCTTAGTATGAAGGTCCTGTCTGGCTTCTCATTGAATATAAAGGGAATAATAAATATGGCAGGGAAAAAGTTCCAGAACCTAAAGTCTCATGACTGCGACGTGATTATGACGCAACTGCTTCCGGTTGCATTGAGTGGGCTTCTACCGGAAAACGTTCGATTAGCCATTGTGAAGCTATGTGCATTTCTCAATGCAATCTCTCAGAAGGTGATCGATCCAGAAAGCCTACCAAGGTTAAGGAGTGACTTGGCGTAATTTCTTATCAGTTTCGAGCTGGTGTTCCCACCATCCTTCTACAATATCATGACACACATCCTAGTTCATCGAGTCGACGAGATTGCCATTCTGGGCCCTGTATTTCTACATAATATGTTCCCCTTTGAGAGGTGCATGGGAGTCTTAAAGAAATATGTTCGTAACCGTGCTAGGTCAGAAGGAAGCATCTCCATGGGCCATCAAACAGAGAATGCCATTGGGTTTTGGGTTGACTTCATTCCTGACCTTAAGAAGATAGGTCTCCCTCAATCGCGGTATGAGGGAAGACTGGGTGGAAAAGGCACAATAATATGTAGGGACGGGCATTCTTGGTCTCAAGCACACTACACGGTTCTACATAATTCTACCTTGGTGACCCCATATGTCGATGAACACAAGAACATTCTGCGCTCCAAACACCCGGACCAGTGTGACGACTGGATTACATGTGAACACATCAGGAGCTTCGGCAGTTGGTTGCAAACACATCTCATGGGTGACACCACTGTTTCTGATGAGTTGTACTCATTGGCCATCAAACACAGAAGGTCATTGGGTTTTGTGTTGACTTCATTCCTGACCTTAAGAAGATTGGTCTCCCTCAATCGCGGTATGAGGGGAGACTGACTGGAAAAGGCACGCTAGGAGCAGACTCAATAATATGTAGGGACGAACATTCTTGGTCTCAAGCACACTACACAGTTCTACAGAATTCTACCTTGGTGACCCCGTATGTCAATGAACACAAGAATATTCTGTGCTCCAAACACCTGGAGCAGTGTGATGACTGGATTACATGTGAACACATCAGGACTTTCGACAGTTGGTTGCAAACACATCTCATGGGTGACACCACTGTTTCTGATGAGCTGTACTCATTGGCCAGGGGACCATCTTTGATTGTATTAACTTACAAAGGGTACGAGATAAATGGGAATACATTTTACATGATTGCCCAAGATCAAAAGAGCACCAACCAAAATAGTGGTGTCTGCTTTGATGCAACAACCAAGAGGGGAGATGACACATATTATGGTTACATAGTGGACATATGGGAACTTGACAATGGACATGATTTTAAGGTCCCTTTGTTTCAGTGCAAATGGGCCAATCTGTCAGGAGGCGGGGTACAGGTAGACCCACAGTACGGAGTGACAACAGTGGATCTGAACAATCTTGGGTACACAGATGAACCATTTATCCTAGCCAATGATATGGCACATGTTTTCTATGTGAAGGACATGTGTACCAAACCGATAAAAAGGAAAGACAAGGAAGCGAATACATCATATGATAAGACAAAGTGCCACGTAGTTCCTTCATGGAAAAGAGACATCATGTGAGTGAAGGGCAAGACAGACATGTCTGAAGATTATGAAAAGTTCCATGAAATTCCTCCCTTCAAAGTGAAGGCTGACCCAAGCACCCTGTTAAACGATGAAGATTATCCATCATTGTGGCGCAATAAGCAAAGGACACACGCGAAGAAAAAGTGAAGACTTTCTCTCCGCAACTATTATGATGATGCCTTTGATCTAGAATATCACTGTAGTTACATGTCAAGAAATGAAATGCCTTTTGTAACAGATGTGTCATGGAATAGTCACGACAGATGTCCTTGTGAAAGGACTTAGTCATGGAGCCATCGCCTCTAGGTTAGCTTAAAGGGGTTAAATGGGAAAAAGGACACATGAGTTTATACTAGTTTGGCCCCTTGCGGTGAAGGTAAAGGCCTAATCCAGAGGTGGTATTGCTTATGTCTCGATTACCAAGGAGCGAATCCGCTTGACCTAGCTTTCGATCTGTTGTCTCTTGTCCAGAACCGCCTCTGGGTCGTCCCTTTATATACATAGGTTGACGCCCATCGGCTCACGGAGTCTCGGCAGGCTCATAGACAACTTGTCCGGCTCGGTGACTATCTTTACATGCCTTACAATATCAGTCTTACATATATGTCGGTTCATTCCTACGGGACTTAAGCCACCCTTGGGCCTTGGGACCTTATCTTGAACCGTCATCTTCGATATCCTTGTGGGCTTCATATGATGAATCGCCATAGGTATAATCCGGCCCCTCCTGGGCGGGTCATACCTAATAGTTATATCCCCAACATTGGGCCCAGGTTGATTTGGACTTGTTCATGTCAATCTTCAACACATAGGAAAGAATCTTCCCTTCTTCACTTGAGCAAGAATTCATAACCCGCCATGACGTCATCTCCTGGAATTGTGGTAACCCGCCATGACGTCATCTACCATTAATTCACACAATATCCAACATATCTCAACGGATCTTTATCTTAATGGCCGCCCCGAGAATCGAGGCGCTCGAGCAGCTGGATAACCATGTTTTTTGGCCTCCTCATTTTTCACGCCCATCCGTTACCTTTTCTTATAAATAGGGTCGAACGGCCCCTTCTCATTCTTCCCCTTTTCCTTCGTCTTCCTCCTCTCGCGACTCTCCTACCGCTCGAGCTCTGCCGCCACCGCTGCGAAGCTCGCCATCTGCCTCGTCCTTGGTCGCTGCATCAACCTGATTTGGACCAGAGAAAACTCCGACACTCCACCGCAACTTGATCTGCATCTGTAAGTGCTCCTCCACTAATGCTCCAGATCACATTAGGGTTTTGGCTATTCTTTGCATTCTTCATAGTTCTTCCCTAGTTCTTCCACCATAGCACCCTTTGATCTGAAGACGGTATAGGACTTGTGCGGTAGTAGTTTTGCCCTCGCCTTCAATGCCAGCAGACCCTTTTTCCTTGAAAAGAGATCTCATTAGAGCTTATGAACTCCCCTGTACTATTTTAGGTCTTGACTTATTTCCTTTTTTCACACGATGCTAGATCCAAATTTATGATTGTAGTATGTGAAACTTGTTTGTCCAGCACTTAGCAGAAAAATTGTTGCTTCTTTGATAGATCCACACTACAAAAAAATACACTTCCGTGATGATACGTGTTTGTCACAGTAGGTCGCGTTTTTTGTCATGCATGTACATCCATGAC
>NC_057810.1:710188772-710268689 GCF_018294505.1 Triticum aestivum | reverse complement strand
CAAAAGCAAGAGGTTCAACAACAAGGGGCTCTGTAGAAGTAGCCCGATCTCTCTTCTTGGTCTTTCTCTTCTTAGAGGGTGGAGCGTCATCTATGGCGTGCTTGGATTTTCTCTTCCTGGCTTCGGCTTCAGCTGCCTTGGTTTTCTTCTGTTCAGAAGCCACTGTGGGGACTGAGGGAGTCCCGGACTAGGGGGTGTCCGGATAGCCGAACTACCATCATCGGCCGGACTCCAAGACTATGAAGTTACAAGATTGAAGACTTCGTCCCGTGTCCGGATGGGACTTTCCTTGGCATGGAAGGCAAGCTTGGCGATACGGATATGTAGATCTCCTACCATTGTAACCGACTCTGTGTAACCCTAGCCCTCTCCGGTGTCTATATAAACCGGATGGCTTTAGTCCATAGGACGAACAACAATCATACCATAGGCTAGCTTCTAGGGTTTAGCCTCCTTGATCTCATGGTAGATCTACTCTTGTAACCCACATCATCAATATTAATCAAGCAGGACGTAGGGTTTTACCTCCATCAAGAGGGCCCGAACCTGGGTAAAAACATCATGTCCCTTGTCTCCTATTACCATCCGCCTAGACGCACAGTTCGGGACCCCCTAGCCGAGATCCGCCGGTTTTGACACCGACATTGGTGCTTTCATTGAGAGTTCCTCTATGTCGTCACCGATAGGCTCGATGGCTTCTTCGATCATCAACGACGATGCAGTCCAGGGTGAGACCTTCCTCCCTGGACAGATCTTTGTATTCGGCGGCTTCACACTGCGGGCCAATTCGCTTGGCCAGCTGGAGCAGATCAAAGGCTACGCCCCTGGCCGTCAGGTCAGATTTGGAAGTTTGAACTTCACGGATGACATCCGCGGGGACTTGATCCTCGACGGATTCGAGCCACAGCCGAGCGTGCCGTACTGTCATGATGGGCATGATTTAGCTCTGCAGCCGGACAGTACCCTGGAGGCCGCACTCGAACCCGCTCCGATCTTCGACTCGGAGCCGGCTGCGCAGACCAAGGATGGATGGCTAGACACCACCTCGGGGGCTGCAACCTCTACGTCGATAGAGCCGAACACCGATCTTTTCCCCCATGAAGCTCGTGACTCCGAGGTGCCGGACTCCTTGCCGGACTCCTGTCCTCCCGCGCCCCCTCCAGTCAAATCCAATTGGGCGCCGATCATGGAGTTCACCGCGGCGGACATCTTTCAACACTCACCTTTCAGCGACATCTTGAGTTCGCTAAGGTACCTCCCGTTATCAGGAGAGGCCTGGCCGGACTGCGGCCAGGACGGTTGGGATGCGAACGACGAAGAAATTCAGAGCCCACCCACCACCCACTTGGTAGCCACTGTCGACGATCTAACCGACATGCTAGATTACGACTCTGAGGACATCGACGGTATGGACGACGCTGCCGGAGACGACCAAGAACCAACGCCCACCGGGCACTGGAAAGCCACCTCTTCATACGACATATACATGGTGGATATCCCAAAGGATGGGAACGACGAAGGAATAGCGGAGGATGACCCCTCCAAGAAACAGCCCAAGTGTCAGGACCCCGATCCTAAGTCACACCGATCTAGCATGTAACACATCATATCACTTTGCGGCCTCACGCACGGTATTCCCACGGGTGCCACCTTACCTAGCCCGGGACCGTTTGCGCCTTTTGGCTCACGTATATGATGGTGCCGCTAGCATCCATATGAGAAAGAACCCGGCCTGATATGACTAGTCGTGAACCCAAAGTGGCACTAACTTACAGGGACAGGCATACATGACCCAACAACAAACGTGTCGGTCATCAGCGAGTGAATCCAGGTTGTAGCACTGGGCTAGCAAGACTCCGGTGAATGGGCTGTAGCGGGCTAGCAGGACTCCGGAATTCATCGCGTGACATTTCCCCGAGGGGACAGACACAGGAACGAAGAAGGACACATGTTGGCCAGCCTAAGTGTTCCGGAGCAGTAGCAAGCTACCATGGCTCAGTGGAAACACTAGGAGACATTTCCCGGTAAGAGAGGCTACTAAGGATAAACAACTAGATAGTCAGATCCCACACATACCAAGCATTTCAATAATATACACACAATATGCTCGATATGTGCAAATACAACATGGCATCACAACATGACTCTACAACTCAAGCATTTTATTCAATAGGCTCCGAGGAGAGAGATATTACAATCATGGGTCACTCGACCCAGCATTCGGAGCATACAAACAACAAGCACATGTGGAAGCTTAACATGTCTGAGTACAGACATCTACAAATGAAAAGGGCTGGGAAGCCTGTCTATCTACGAGATCCTGCCGAGGGCACAAGATAGTAGCTGAGGTAACAACTAAACGTCGAAGTCCACGCGGTACTACTAGCGAGACTGAAGTCTCTCTGCAAAAACATAAATTAAGCAACGTGAGTACAAATGTACCCAGCAAGACTTACATCAGATCTAACTACATATGCATCATTATCAACAAGGGGATGGTGGGGTTTAACTGCAGCAAGCCAGCTTTGACTCGGTGGCTAACCTGAACTACGACTGCAAGTAACTCTTTTGAGGTGGCGCACACGAGTCCACATATTCACCATATCAATACACCACTATGGATCCGCTCTCGTCTCCCTACGAGAACGCCATCCATAACACTCACGGTTATCTTGCGCATTTTAGAGTATCCACTTTCACTTGTCTATGAACTATACAGGCAACCCAGAAGTCCTTTACCGCGGACACGGCTATTCGAATAGATGATGTTAACCCTGCAGGGGTGTACTTCTTCACACACGCTATCACCACTTACCGCCGTTTACACGACATGTACTCGGCAACCTTCAAGCGGAAGCCCAGCGAGGGTGTCGGCCACGACCTGACTAACCACACAAGTCTCTCGTCCAGGTTTATCGCCTATTCGGGTTCCATCCGCAAGGAGATCCGGCCGGGGTGTCGCTTACGGCCCCAAACGATGTGTGCAGGGTTCCCAAGCCCACCATCCGGGTGCTACTTGGTACACCGGGCCACTGTGCCTAGTCTGTCCCAAGCCCACCTGTACCGAGTGCCACTTGGTAGACTACTAACACTACCTACAAACACCAGAAACTAGTTGCAACTCCTGGACAGAGATCATGTTGATTAATAAGTCGAGAGGGGTCGAGTTACCGGAACCCAATGTGTGGTAGTAACTGTTCATGGATCACAAACACAGAACCCAGTTCCTGAGGACGGCTGCAATGAGACAACCCACCATGTACTCCTACATGGCCTCTCACCGCTACCTTTACCAAATCGTGTTCACACACTTAGCTCTCAACAGTAGGACATGTTCACACACCTCCGATTCATTCCTGATGAATCAGACCTGACTCAACTCTAAGCAGTAGCAGGCATGAAAAACAAGCATGAATGAGTAGGCACATCAGGGCTCAAACAACTCCTACTCATGCTAGTGGGTTTCATCTATTTACTGTGGCAATGACAGGTCATGCAGAGGATAAGGGGGTTCAACTACCGCAGCAAGTAACAGTTGAACCGTTGTTGTCCTAATGCAGTAAAAGAGAGCAGGAGCGAGAGAGTGGGATTGTATCAGAATGAACAAGGGGGTTTTGCTTGCCTAGCACTTCTGAAGATAATACAGCTCTTCATCGGTGTCACCGATCACATCGTTGAAACACGTCTATCGAGAGGGGACAGATACCGGCAACAGAGAAGAAATACGATCAATGCAATGCACAATATGATGCATGAATGTGACATGGCAATATGATGTGGTTTGTGCTAATGCAACTAAAACCAGATTAAATGAAGTTGGTTTGAATCCAAGATTCAAATTCAAACTCCATATGTGGATATTTAAATGCCATTTAAATGGTTTGTGCTAAACAGCAGCTATAAGTTGTTTTAACATGCATGAAAATGGTATAGATGGATAGATTGGATTTTTCTGATCATTTTTCATATATAATTTATCTCATTTGGAGTTATGGTCGAATTTCTATGATTTTTACAAGTTTAAGCCTTTTTCTGGAATTTCCTGAATTAAATAAATCCAGAAAAGGTTATCTGCGTCAGCATGACGTCAGGGTGATGTCAGCAGGTCAAAGGCGCCAGCCCAGGTCAAACCTGGCGGCTGGGACCCACATGTCAGTGTAACAACTAACTAACAGGGTTAGTTAGTGTTAAGTTAGCACTAATCTTGGTTAGTTAAGGCCTGGCCCACTTGTCAGTAAGACAACTAACTAACTAAGTTAATTAGCGCTAACTAAGTAACACCTAAACTAAACAGGGGCAATTAGCACTAATTATAACCCTACACTAATAAGTCAAAGGCCGCCCCACATGTCATGGACACAGGGGGGGTCCCGCCGTGGTCAAAGTATGTCAAACCCAGGTCAACTCGCCGGAGTTGACCCGCGGCTTGGCGTCGGCGGAGCCAGAGACGGCGGAGGGCGCCGGGTTTCGCCCTCCAGCGGCCAAAAGAGCGGCGGAGGGGCTCTACGTGGTGCTGGGACTCGCGCGCATCCAACACGACTAGCGGCAACAGCCGGGGTGGACTGAGCTCGCCGGAAAGGAGCTCGCAGCGGCGGCCGGAGTTCGGGCGAGGTCGAAGCTGTCGCTATGAAGCACGGTGAGGCGCGTGAGGAGGTTCTATGGGGTTCTGCGACTGCGTTGAAGATGATGGCGTGCTCGGAATCAAGCCAAGGTGGCTGTGGCCACGACGGCGACGTGCGGTGGCGGCGGCGGGCGCGGTCGAGCTCGGTGTGGTCGCTGTGGTGCTCGAGAGCAAGAACGGGAAGGGGGAGGAGGAATAGGAGCTCACGGGGAGTGGGTTGAAGCAGACGGCGAGCTCGGGGAGGGGCCGGAGCAAGCAGGGCGGCGATGGCGATCTCGGTGGACCGAGATTGAAGAAGACGGCGATGGCAGCTCCACAGGGCGTCCGGAGACGCACGACTTTACGGAGAAGACGAGGACGACGGCGCGGATCTCTTGGGCACGACGGAGGGGCGAGGCCGTGGCGGTGGGCGCGGCAATGGCGGACAACGGCGACGGTAGCGCTCGGCCACGAGGTGCAGGGCGAGAGGGAGGCAACAGAGGAGGGGATCGACACGAGGAAGAGAAGGAGAGGGCTAGGGGGGTGCGTGGCGGCGCCGAAGAGAAGGCCCGAGGCGTCGTGGTGGCCTTAGTGACGCAGGCAAGCAGGGAGGTGGCGTGGCGAGCTTGGCGGCGTCGCGGTGTCCCTCCTCTGCCTACTGGCAGAGGTAGGCGATGACTGGCACCGGGCCAGTGGGCTGGGCTGGCCAGGTAAGTGGCCCGGGTAGGTCCTTCTCTCTCTCTCTCTCTTTATTTTATTTCTATTTTGTTTCTCTGTTTTGGTTTAGTAATAATGCTAAACCATTTCATAAAATCCTGGAAATAATAATGGGTGCTTTCTGAATTATTCCAGTGACCCTCAACAATTTCCAACATTTTTGGAGCATCTAAAATATATATAGCATTTAAATAGCCCCAATTCAAATATGTTTGGATTAATTCAAAGTCCAAATATGTACTGCAAAAATGTGAACCATTTTTGGTAGATGCTTCCACCTTGATCCAGAAATGATGAACATTTTTAAAGGGCATTTTGAAATCATTGAAAAATATTTTGGTTGAACCTATTTGAATTCCTTTTGATGCTAGGGTTTG
Source organism: Triticum aestivum (assembly GCF_018294505.1). Classification (NCBI taxonomy): domain Eukaryota; kingdom Viridiplantae; phylum Streptophyta; class Magnoliopsida; order Poales; family Poaceae; genus Triticum; species Triticum aestivum. The sequence continues at coordinate 710,262,995 of NC_057810.1, read as the reverse complement.
AACAATCCCCATTTCAACTTTCAAAGAAATTTAGACATGATGCAAGCAAGATGCAATCACTAGGAAGCACCAGAAGCTAGGGATGTCACAACTCACCCCCACTAAACAAGAATCTTGTCCCGAGATTCAAGCATAGGGTAGAATGAAGGGGAAACGCAACTAACGCAATATTCACGACCCAAGTTGCACTTCAAATGAACGTTGATTCAATCACCATCTTGTCTCGTCGTCTTGCTCTGAGAACTCCAGCCAACATGACAAGAGAGGATAGGGAAAAAATCTAAAAGGATCGATCTTATTGAAGGTCGAACAACTTAGGATCAACTCAGGGAATGAGACATAGCAGCATCTCCCGAGCTGAGACACGAAGCATACATCTAGAGGGATGGAGTGGAACAGATGACGAGGATTCACTAGGTAGACAACAATTCCACACTTAAGAATGTGGTAAACGATTGTCAACGTAGCGAGGAGTTGAGTTGCCATGATACCATAACGGGGCACCTTAGGGAAGGTGACTTGTAGAAATGTCCCCTTAAGTGGCAAAAAGAATTACCTTTGATTCAGAGATCATTGAAACTCTTTATACCAGCCTAAGGCAATTCTCAAGCGATCGTTTGGAGGGGTTCGGTAGAATGGCATACCCGAATTAGAATGGATGATGTGGATTACCTTGTTGAAAACAACACAAGGGATGATTTTCGTAACTGGGGAGAAGCTCAACAGTGGAGAGTGAGTCCACTATTTGAAAAGTTATAGCATAATTGAGGACACCGAGAGCAATCCCAGTTAGTGCCGATGATAACACCTAGCGCTTGTGCGTGCTCTCAAGAACTTGAGCATTTCCATATCCATCAAGGTTTTACCAATATCCGTGTCAAGGATCCTGGCAACACAACGTACTACCATGATGAATGCCGGTAGAAGATGCAGACGCAAGGAAGATAACACCTTCTCAGATTTCACCTTGGCGGGGCCAAGGGGACAAGATCTGGATGATCGACCGAGAGACATTTAGCACTCCACTTCTAATGTTCTCCTTGATGTGCCAGCGCAACCCATTTATTAAACGGGGTTGATATCTAGGACATCAAGTAAAGGTCGGACTTCGGGATCACAAAAATCATAAGGAATAACTACGGAAGTAAATCCATAAGAAATCCTCATGGGGAGGTGGCCAACTTCCTCAATCAAGATATTACAATAATAGGTCTTTCGGCTGGGTGTGTTGGCCACGACATCCACTTAACCGGTTACAGAGAGACCATTATTATAGTTCTTGGGAAATGTTCCAACAATCATATCTGCCTGAGATTCAGATCTGGTTGGTGTTAGGATATTCCAGACTCATCGAGTCTAGGAAGAAAAATGAAAGTTTGCAACACAAATCGACGAGATGACGTTGCGAGATTCTCGGGAAATGAACTACGATAGCAAGCTCCAAAACATGAGCTAGTTCTGCTACACACATGTGAACACGTTGTCCCAGACAAACATGATCACATGGTAGTATTACAATAAAACACTACCGAGTTCTGATAGGGAACCATCATCAATGACATCGAAGTCTCCACGCGTGGAAGTCCAAAGAGTTCACCTTGGACAGACTCCTTTATCTTTGAACAACTCAATCAGTGGCTTGGTTTGCTAGGAAACCCATATAGAATGGAGGCGGCCAACCTACCAAACCATAGAGTACTTCACACATGTGCATGACCAACTTGGAATGATTCCCTAAAAGCAAAAATAATCTTTCTCAGATCTACGGCGGCAACTTACATCAAGTGCACGTGAATTAGAGGAAGTCTCTTCTTCCATCCAAGCACAAGCTTCATGAACGGAACACGAAGGCATTGCTTACAAAGTTTCCAACACTAGGTTGATGTTCAACATGAATCATGGAGGAGACAAAATGCTGCTGATGGGCTCAACAACAATTCATCCAGGTTTCCATATTAGTGGAATTCCACAATTATGTGAACAAGGTGATAGCATTGGTCAGACCCGAAAGATATAATGGTGTATGCTCGAGGAACAACCACGAGTAAGACAACATTACGAATATCGTTAGTTCTGATTTGATTTGACGATAGCCCATACTCAAATCAGAGGTTTGGGTAAGATAATAGATCCAACAATTGATCATGAGGATCAACCAATAAAGATATCATCTTTCTTCAACACACACGCACAAGGATATCCCTTTGGAATGAACTAAGTCAGACAAGCTTTATCTTCCAACTCTCCAAGTTGTTGTTTAGCTTAACCAACTAGCTCAGGGTATCCAACACAGATTCTTAGAGAAGGGCTGGTTTACAATAAACCATCTTGATCACGAACTCAACATAGCGGTCAGGTGACAACCTGGTAATACTTCCGAGAAGATATTCAGAAAATCACAAACCACCGATATGTTACTTAGCTCGAGAACAATCTTGCTTTTCAGGGCAAGACGATATGATCAAAGAGCGAGGGATTTGGAATAATCCTAACTCATCGATCGAAGAGTGCACCAGGAAAATGGACTAGGTAGCACGATCAACCTTAGGGTGATGATTCAATAACCAACACACTAAGAATGAAAATATTGTCCTTTAACTACCAAGCAACGGGGTTGCTAGGAGTATAGATTTCACACATCACGATTCACTTGTCGGTGTTCCGTTTGAAACAACACGAATACCGAGAAATGAATAATGAGGGCGAGAAGAATCACTGTATCAAGAGTTCATAGGATGGTGTGCAATTCCCATGATATTCCTGATATAAAGATGGTAATACTCCAAGGTAGAACAGAACAAGAGCTAGATTAGCATTTGATCTGCGGAATACAACTGCTTTGACCCAATCCTAGAAATGGATGAGGTACTGGAGTTTGTTTCTCCTAGTCACTCTGGAATAGAATGGCTTGACGGACCACAAGAATAACAAGCATTGTTGAACACGAGGCACAACTACTCTTGACTATCGATTGATAGACGGGGGTCGGAATACAACTAAAGAGGGACGATTCAAAGGAACATATGATTTTCTGAGTTGTGGATGCATGGATTAGCATGCCGAACAAGTTCAACAGGTTTCTTCCGGATAACCCATGCAGAAGGTAGAGCTGGCAGAGTATCAACATAGAATCGAGAACTCATCAAGAGCACTCTGGTTGTAATCTTTTGGTTCAAGGAACTTCTGCCATAAGCGGTTCATAGTATTTGGAAGAAGGAAATACCACGGACCTCGAGGACTAACGCAAAGGTTACTAGTATCCTAAAGGAACTAGCAAAAACTATCAACATGAAGTAGGTGGGGTGAATCTCGGGTTCGAAACCCAAGGAGTAGAAAAACTACCAACTAAATGGCATCATGGGATGCTTTTGAGAATAATGGCCAGAATCATCACACTAGGACACATAACATGGCTAGGTTACTAGGTGATCCCCTAAGATACCTAGGGTCATAATAATAATTCCAATATAAATGTCGAGGCAATGAAGTACCTCAACACGCTAGTTAGTGTGGTTGATCTGGCACAAAGGAACTTCGGAACGGTAGGAAGGAATTTGCAAATGCATCAGATTATTTAGAAACCTGGGATGACTCGGACAGCATAACGGCTGTAAATGCTCAAAAGATTTGAGCCATCCTACAAAAATGGTGGCATAGCCACTCAGAAGCACAATATCAAGGTTTCGAGATCAACAGTTAACAAACAGAAGTAATAGGAACTGAACCGAGGCTTAAGAACCATCAATCCTACAAGTCTACGGATTAGTAACACGTGATCCTAATAGAAGGAAGAGAGAGCCTAGTTCCTTAACCCCGCAGGAAAGATAAGATGACTCAGATCAGAAGGGCATAAGGTATAAGGAGTAAAAAGAGCCTTACGTTCAATCCCACAATCAATTCCCTTATATAACTAAAGAATTTCTAGACTCAACTTCGACCAGTTTGGCTTGGTAATCCTACAGGCAGTCAAGCTCTGATACCAAAGCTGTCAGGACCCCGATCCTAAGTCACACCGATCTAGCATGTAACACATCATATCACTTTGCGGCCTCACGCATGGTATTCCCACGGGTGCCACCTTACCTGGCCCGGGACCGTTTGCGCCTTTTGGTTCACGTATATGATGGTGCCGCTAGCATCCATATGACAAAGAACCCGGGCTGACATGGCTAGTCGTGAACCCAAAGTGGCACTAACTTACAGGGACAGGCATACATGACCCAACAACGAACGTGTCGGTCATCAACGAGTGAATCCAGGCTGTAGCACTGGGCTAGCAGGACTCCGGTGAACGGGCTGTAGCGGGCTAACAGGACTCCGGAATTCATCGCGTGACATTTCCCCAAGGGGACAGACACAGGAACGAAGAAGGACACATGCCGGCCAGCCTAAGTGTTCCGGAGCAGTAGCAAGCTACCATGGCTCAGTGGAAACACTAGGAGACATTTCCAGGTAAGAGAGGCTACTAAGGATAAACAACTAGATAGTCAGATCCCACACATACCAAGCATTTCAATAACATACACACAATATGCTGATATGTGCAAATACAACATGGCATCACAACATGACTCTACAACTCAAGCATTTTATTGAATAGGCTCCGAGGAGCGAGATATTACAATCATGGGTCACTCAACCCAGCATTCAGAGCATACAAACAGCAAGCACATGCGGAAGCTTAACATGTCTGAGTACAGACATCTACAAATGAAAAGGGCTGAGAAGCCTGTCTATCTACCAGATCCTGCCGAGGGCACAAGATCATAGCTGAGGTAACAAGCTAAACGTCGAAGTCCACGCGGTACTACTAGCGAGACTGAAGTCTCTCTGCAAAAACATAAATTAAGCAACGTGAGTACAAATTTACCCAGCAAGACTTACATCAGATCTAACTACATATGCATCATTATCAACAAGAGGATGGTGGGGTTTAACTGCAACAAGCCAACTTTGACTCGGTGGCTAACCTGAACTACGACTGCAAGTAACTCTTTTGAGGTGGCGCACACGAGTCCACATATTCACCATATCAATACACCACTATGGATCCACTCCCGTCTCCCTACGAGAACGCCATCCATAGCACTCACGCTTATCTTTCGCATTTTAGAGTATCCACTTTCACTTGTCTATGAACTGTACAGGCAACCCAGAAGTCCTTTACCGTGGACACGGCTATTCGAATAGATGATGTTAACCCTGCAGGGGTGTACTTCTTCACACACGCTCTCACCACTTACTGCCGTTTACACGACATGTACTCGGCAACCTTCAAGCGGAAGCCCAGTGAGGGTGTCGACCACGACCTGACTAACCACACAAGTCTCTCATCCAGGTTTATCGCCTATTCGGGTTCCATCCGCAAGGAGATCCGGCCGGGGTGTCGCTTACGGCCCCAAATGATGTGTGCAGGGTTCCCAAGCCCACCATCCGGGTGCTACTTGGTACACCGGGCCACTGTGCCTAGTCTATCCCAAGCCCACCTGTACCGGGTCCCACTTGGTAGACTACTAACACTACCTACAAACAACAGAAATTAGTTGGAACTCCTGGACAGAGATCATGTTGATTAATAAGTCGAGAGGGGTCGAGTTACCGGAACACAATGTGTGTTAGTAACTGTTCATGGATCACAAACACAGAACTCAGTTCCTGAGGACGGCTGCAATGAGACAACCCACCATGTACTCCTACATGGCCTCTCACCGCTACCTTTACCAAATCGTGTTCACACACTTAGCTCTCAACAGTAGGACATGTTCACACACCTCCGATTCATTCCCGATGAATCAGACCTGACTCAACTCTAAGCAGTAGCAGGCATGACAAACAAGCATGAATGAGTAGGCACATCAGGGCTCAAACAACTCCTACTCATGCTAGTGGGTTTCATCTATTTACTGTGGCAATGACAGGTCATGCAGAGGATAAGGGGGTTCAACTACCGCAGCAAGTAACAGTTGAATCGTTGTTGTCCTAATGCAGTAAAAGAGAGCAGGAGCGAGAGAGTGGGATTGTATCGGAATGAACAAGGGGGTTTTGCTTGCCTGGCACTTCTGAAGATAATATAGCTCTTCATCGGTGTCATCGATCACATCGTCGAAACACGTCTATCGAGAGGGGACAGATACCGGCAACAGATAAGAAATACAATCAATGCAATGCAATATGATGCATGAATGTGACATGGAAATATGATGTGGTTTATGCTAATGCAACTAAAACCAGATTAAATGAAGTTGGTTTGAATCCAAGATTCAAATTCAAACTCCATATGTGGATATTTAAATGCCATTTAAATGGTTTGTGCTAAACAGCAGCTATAAGTTGTTCTAACATGCATGAAAATGGTATAGATGGATAGATTGTATTTTTCTGATCATTTTTCATATATAATTTATCTCATTTGGAGTTATGGTTGAATTTCTATGATTTTTACAAGTTTAAGCCTTTTTCTGGAATTTCCTGAATTAAATAAATCCAGAAAAGGTTATCTGCGTCAGCATGATGTCGGGGTGACGTCAGCAGGTCAAAGGCGCCAGCCCAGGTTAGTTAGTGTTAAGTTAGCACTAATCTTGGTTAGTTAGGGCCTGGCCCACTTGTCAGTGAGACAACTAATTAACTAAGTTAATTAGCACTAACTAAGTAACACCTAAACTAAACAGGGGCAATTAGAACTAATTATAACCCTACACTAATAAGTCAAAGGCCGGCCCCACATGTCATGGACACAGGGGGGTCCCGCCGTGGTCAAAGTGGGTCAAACCCAGGTCAACTCGCCGGAGTTGACCCGCGGCTCATCGCCGACGGAGCCAGAGACAGCGGAGGGCGCCGGGTTTCGCCCTCCGGCGGCCAAAAGAGTGGTGGAGGGGCTCTACGTGGTGCTGGGACTCGCGCACATCCAACACGACTAGCGGCAGCAGCCGGGGTGGACCGAGCTCACCGGAAACGAGCTCGCAGCGGCAGCCGGAGTTGGGGCGAGGTCGAAGCTGTTGCTATGAATCACGGCGAGGCGCGTGAGGAGGTTCTATGGGCTTCTGCGACTGCGTTGAAGACGATGGCGTGCTCGGAATCAAGCCAACATGGCTGTGGCCACGACGGCAACGTGCGGTGGCGGCGGCGGGCGCGGTCGAGCTCGGTGCGGTCGCTGTGGTGCTGGAGAGCAAGAACGGGAAGGGGGAGGAGGAAGAGGAGCTCACGGGGAGTGGGTTGAAGCAGACGACGAGCTCGGGGAGGGGCCGGAGCAAGCAGGGCGGCAATGGCGATCTCGGTGGACCGAGGTTGAAGAAGACGGCGATCTCGGCGGCTCCATAGGGCGTCCGGAGACGCACGGCTTGACGGAGAAGACGAGGACGACGGCGCGGATCTCTTGGGCACGATGGAGGGGGAGGCCGTGGCGGTGGGCGCGGCAACAGTGAACAACGGCGACAGCAGCGCTCGGCCACGAGGTGTAGGGCGAGAGGGAGGCAGCAGAGGAGGGGATCGACACGAGGAAGAGAAGGAGAGGGCCAGGGGGGTGCGTGGCAGCGCCGAAGAGAAGGCCCGAGGCGTCGTGGTGGCCTCAGTGACGCAGGCAAGCAGGGAGATGGCGTGGCGAGCTCGGCGGCGTTGCGGTGTCCCTCCTCTGCCTACTGGCAGAGGTAGGCGATGACTGGTACCGGGCTAGTGGGCTGGGCTGGCCAGGTAAGTGGCCCAGGTAGGTCCTTCTCTCTCTCTCTCTCTCTTTCTTTTATTTCTATTTTGTTTCTCTGTTTTGGTTTAGTAATAATGCTAAACCATTTCATAAAATCCTGGAAATAATAATGGGTGCTTTCTGAATTATTCCAGTGACCCTCAACAATTTCCAACATTTTTGGAGCATCTAAAATATATATAGCATTTAAATAGCCCCAATTCAAATATGTTTGGATTAATTCAAAGTCCAAATATGTACTGCAAAAATGTGAACCATTTTTGGTAGATGCTTCCACCTTGATCCAGAAATGATGAACATTTTTAAAGGGCATTTTGAAATCATTGAAAAATATTTTGGTTGAACCGATTTGAATTCCTTTTGATTCTAGGGTTTGAACAATCCCCATTTCAACTTTCAAAGAAATTTAGACATGATGCAAGCAAGATGCAATCAGTAGGCAGCACCAGAAGCTAGGGATGTCACACCAAGCGCCGGCGTCAGTGGCGCCACTCTAAATCCCGCCATAGCAAGAACGAGGATTCTGGCACCGGAGACAATAATACACCGGATAGCGCCGAAGACAACCCACTCCAGCAAGATCCAGCACAGGTGGAGGGGGACGCCAGCCCTCATGAGAGAGCGGCCGAAGAAGAGGTAGAGGACTATATGCCTCCCTCCGGAGACGAGGCAAGCCTCGACGACGAAAAATTCGTCGTGCCTGAGGATCCCGTCGAACAGGAGCGTTTCAAACGCAGGCTCATGGCCACGGCAAACAGCCTCAAGAAAAAGCAGCAGCAGCTTAGAGCTGATCAAGATCTCCTAGCCGACAGATGGACCGAACTCCTCGCGGCCGAAGAGCATGAACTCCAACGCCCCTCCAAAATCTACCCCAAACGTAAGCTGCTCCCCCGATTAGAGGTGGAGGCATATGATCCCGCTTCACCAGGAGACAATACGGCTGATTGACCACCCCGTGGTCGCGACAGAGAGGCCTCAAGGCCCTTCACTAGACCCGTACCCCGGCATCGCTCGAAAAGCACAAGGCCACAGGAGAACACTCCGGACCTGCGCGACATATTGGAGGATAAGGCAAGACAATCAAGATCGATCTATGGATAACGTGGGCACCCGACGATACGTGACGATCACCGTTACCCCGGACACAGTAAGTCCGGCCGGGCCGAACACAACAGACAAAGCTCTTTTGAGCTCCGTCGCGATATCGCCCAGTACAGAGGCGCCGCACACCCACTGTGCCTCACAGATGAGGTAATGGATCATCAAATCCCAGAAGGGTTTAAACCCGTCAATATTGAATCTTATGATGGCACAACAGACCCCGCGGTCTAGATCGAGGACTATCTCCTCCACATCCACATGGCCCGCGGAGACGATCTCCACGCCATCAAATATCTCCCACTCAAACTTAAAGGACCAGCCCGGCACTGGCTTAACAGCTTGCCAGCAGAGTCAATCGGGAGTTGGGAGGACCTGGAAGCCGCATTCCTCGATAACTTCCAAGGCACGTACGTGCGACCACCAGATGCAGATGACATAAGCCACATAATTCAGCAGCCAGAGGAATCGGCCAGACAATTCTGGACACGGTTCTTAACCAAGAAAAACCAAATCGTCGAATGTCCGGGTGCCGAGGCCCTCGCGGCCTTCAATCATAACATCCGCGATGAGTGGTTTGCCCGGCACCTGGGACAGGAAAAGCCGAAATCCATGGCAGCCCTTACATCACTCATGACCCGCTTCTGTGCGGGTGAGGACAGCTGGCTAGCACGCAGCAACAACCTCAACAAAAATTCTGGCAGTCCGGATATCAAGGACCGTAGTGGCAGGTCGCGTCGAAACAAAAACAAACGCCGCATTCACGGCGATAACAGTGAGGATACGGCAGTCAATGACGGATTCAGAGGCTCTAAACCCGGTCAACGGAAAAAGCCATTCAAAAGAACAACTCAGGGTCCATCCAATTTGGACCGAATTCTCGACCGCTTGTGCCAGATACATGGCACCCCTGAAAAGCCAGCTAACCACAACAATAGGGACTGTTGGGTGTTCAAGCAGACAGGTAAGTTAATTGCCAAAAACAGTGACAAGGGGCGACATAGCGACGACGAGGAAGAGACCCGACCGCCGAACAATAGAGGACAGAAGGGCTTCCCCCCACAGGTGCGGACGGTGAACATGATATATGCCACGCACATACCCAAAAGGGAGCGGAAGCGTGCACTTAGGGATGTATACGCGATGGAGCCAGTTGCCCAGAAGTTCAATCCATGGTCCTCTTGCCCGATCACCTTTGACCGAAGGGACCACCCCACCAGCATTCGCCATGGTGGGTTCGCCGCATTGGTTCTAGACCCAATCGTCGATGGATTTCATCTCACCAGAGTCCTGATGGACGGCGGCAGCAGCCTAAACCTGCTTTATCAGGACACGGTGCGCAAAATGGGCATAGACCCCTCAAGGATTAAACCTACCAAGACGACCTTTAAAGGCGTCATACCAGGTGTAGAAGCCAATTGTACAGGCTCAGTTACACTGGAAGTGGTCTTCGGATCCCCGGATAACTTCCGAAGCGAGGAGTTAATCTTCGACATAGTCCCGTTCCGCAGCGGCTATCATGCCTTGCTCGGACGTACCGTGTTCGCAAAGTTCAACGCGGTGCCGCACTACGCATACCTCAAGCTCAAGATGCTAGGCCCTAGAGGAGTCATCACGGTCAACGGAAACACTGAACGCTCCCTCCGAACAGAGGAACATACAGCAGCTCTCGCGGCCGAAGTACAAAGCAGCCTTTTAAGGCAATTCTCGAGTCCGGCTGCCAAGCGGCCGGACACAGCTAAGCGTGCCCGGAGTAATCTACAACACGACCACCTGGCACATTCCGAGCACGCGTAGCAGTGCGGCCCCAACCCCAGCCCCTGTAAAACATTAAGACAGACCCTTCGCGTACTCCATTACGCTCTGAAGATACCATGGGCATGGGGCAAGGGGCTCGACCATGATAAGCCCAGACTGCGGCTCAACCGCACCAGCGGCTCTTAAGTGTGTCGTTTCTTTTTCTTTTCCTTTTATTTTTTACCCACAGGACTTCGTTCGTCAGAGGCCCTGTCCGGCAGCAGACATGCCGAACCCACAATGCAACAGCCAGGGAAGGAGAAAGGCTACAACAAAAACCCAGGTGGTCTCCATCATGAGCATCAAATCTGTTTTATGCATTATTCCGTAGCCTACCCCTAGAGGGGGACCTGTTAAACAGTCCCATCCCTTGCTTACCGCACCACTTGTATCGTCCTGCACTTCCAGCAATTTTTATTGAATAAAGCAATGCAACACATTTTTGCTTCTAATTGCATTTATTTCTTACACATATGTTCACCTATGACATGTTGCATCCGTACGTTTTGGTACGGCTAAATACACCAGGGGCTTATGTTTCCCGCGTTATGGTGTGATAAGTCCGAACACTTTCACAAGTGCGGCACCCCGAACTTATAGCATTATATGCATCGGCTCCGAATCATGTTCCTGGGTCAATAGTTGGGTTTGCCCGGCTCCCATGTTTTGGTACCTTACGTTCCGTTTTATCGGCTAAGGTAGCACTGGGAGAACCACTGCGATTGCGCCCTAGTTGAGCTGGGTTAACGCCTCAGTGGAGAAAGCTAAAACTGACCGTCATGATGAGGCGAGAGCTAGTCGCTGTTCGAGAGGTTCTTTGCGAGTCCCTAAAGACTTATGCCGCTTCGAGCGAGGAGCCGGATTCTGTCCGGCCAAGGCGTGTATAGCGCCCCAAATTCGGCCTTCCGAAAACTAGGGGCTTCGCCGAAATTTAAAATTATAGAATTCTATGGCTAAGTGAGAGTGTTCAAGCATTATAAGTCCGGTTGCCTTGTTCGTTGTGTTGAGCACCTCCCTAGATGGACCCAAAAATGGGAACAAGAGCGCTCGAGTTTATCCCGAACACCCCAGCACTCGTGGCATGGGGGCTGAAGCCGACGACTTGCCATCTCTCAGATTTGGTAAACGGCCGCACAGAAGGTAATATTTTAAATTAACAAGCGTTGCTTAGCGCATATGAACCAAGTTTTCAGCGCACAGGATAACAAAATGCGAGTCTACTCAAATATTACATCTTTGGAGCACTCACCCGCAATAGTGCGGGCACCCTTCAACACACTCCTATAATACATCTCGGGCGTGCGATGCTCCTTGCCCTCTGGAGGGGGGTCTATCACAAGCTTCTCGGCATCCATCTTGCCCCAGTGCACCTTTGCGCGGGCGAGGGCCCGACGCGCACCTTCAATACAGGCGGAGTGCTTGATTACTTCAACCCACAGGCACGCATCCACCAGCCGTCGCACCAGGCCGAAGTAGCTCCCAGGCATGGCCTCCTTAGGCCACAGCCGAACTATGAGGCCCTTCATGGCCTGTTTGGCCGCCTTGTGGAGCTCGACCAGCTGCTTCAGCTGGTCGCTAAGGGGCACCGGATGTTCGGCCTCAGCATACTGAGACCAGAAGACCTTCTCCATCGAGCTCCCCTCCTCGGCCCGGTATAATGCGGCAGCATCGGACACGCTGCGAGGAAGATCTGCGAACGCTCCTGGAGAGCTCCGAATTCGGGTAAGCGAGAGGTAATTAACACTCACATGCTTACTTTGCATGAAAAATGCCTTACCCGCTGCTATTTTCTTTACCGCCTCGATCTCCTGGAGGGCCATGTAGGCTTCGGCCTTAGCGGCTTTGGCACTCTCAAGAGCCGTTGCAAGCTCAGACTCTCGAGTCTTCGAGTCACGCTCCAGGCTCTCATGTTTCCTCACGAGATCCTGGAGCTCTTGCGGTACCTCCGCCACCCGCGCCTCCTGTTTCTCTCGCTCGGTGCGCTCCGCCGTCGCATTGCGTTCGGCCGCGGCCACCGCCTCCTTCAGGGTCGCCACCTCGTTAGGGGCCCCTGCAATACCCCAGCTATCCTTGTCATTTTCTTGCAACCAAAATCCTTTTCTGTAAGGTACAATTTTCATAAGGTATTACTCACCTTCTTTTTCCTCGAGTTGCTTCTTGGCATGGCCGAGCTCGTTCTCGGACCGCTCGAGGTTTTCCTTCAAAGTTTTGACCTCCGCAGTCAGTGCGGCAGAGGTCAGCAGCACAGCTTGCAATCCCATATTGACATATTTTCATGACTCCTGCGATTATCTTTCTAAAGATCCTCAGTCCGGATTTTCTTTCCGAACACCGAACCGAGCATCAAGGGCTACTGTCTATGCGGTACCATTTTACATATATTGAAATTCTTACCTCAAAGCCTGTTAGAAGGCTGCTGCAGGCTTCGGTCAGCCCGCTCTTGGCAAGCTGAACCTTCTGAATCACCGCACTCATAACAATGCGGTGTTCCTCTTTGATGGAGGCACCGTTGAGCGCCTCCAGCAAATTATCCGGCACCTCCGGTTGGACGGAGGCAGCCGGCGTCGCGGTCTTGCCCTTCTTCCGAAGGGGTCGCCCGCCGGACTCCGGAGCCACTATGGGTTCCGGAGCTGAGTCCGGTGCAAAGTCCGGGAGGTTGTCCTGTGACACCTCCGGGGCCCTCTCCTCCTGGTGGGTCCCTTCCTGGGATCCCACCTTGGCATCATCCGCATCACGGGGGGTGGAGGCAGTCGGAAGAGAATCCATATTCGACGCCCCTAAGGACGCGCTCGACGAAGTGGGGAGATCATCCTTAGGCGGACTGCAGGGTTGTATGCGGCATTAGAAAGACATAATGTGGCGGAAAACGAAAACCTTGAAGTTATTCGGGAGTCCGGATACTTACGATCTCGCCAGAGGCTTGGCCCTTGGAGGCCAGTCCTCGTCGTCGTCACTGGCGTTGGCGGAACAGTCTGGGGGAAGAGTTTTTCCCCTCTTGGACCCTTCGGCCTCCCTTGTTGGGGAGGCCTTCCTTTTCTTCCCTCGCCCCGCTGGGGGAGAGGCTTTCTTCTTCTCCTCCTCACCTTGGTGGGAGGATTCGGCCTCGGATTCATCGTCCGATAGCACCTGAAAACGGGAACTCTTCCGAGTCCCCGTGGCCTTCTTCTTGGCCTTCTTCTCCGGCACCACGTGGGGTGCCGGAGCCAGCAGCCCCGTTAGGCGGGCGTCAGCTGGGTCCTCTGGCAATGGGGCCGGACAGATAGCCTGTGCGGCCTTCTTCAGCCAGTCCTGTCAAAGGAAAGGGTGTTTAGATCCCGCATAGAGTCAAACTATGAATAACAAGCGTCCCGTAAAGGACAATATCACTTACCTCGTCAGCTAGATGCTGCGAGCTAAATCCGCGATCTTCGGTAGCGGATGCGGGAGCCTCGGCGCCCTTGAACAGCACCTTCCAGACCTCTTCATACGTAGTGTCGAAGAGCCCATTCAAAGTCTGGTGCTGCGCTGGATCGAACTCCCACATATTGAAGCCCCGTCGTTGGCACGGGAGAATCCGGCGGATGAGCATGACCTGGACTACGTTGACAAGCTTGAGCTACTTGTCCACCAGCTTCTGGATACAGGCTTGGAGTCCGTCAGCTCCTCCGAATCCCCCCAGATCCGGCCACTATCTTTCCAGGAGGTGAGCCATGTAGGGATGTCGGATCTGAATTCGGGGGCCGCTGCCCAATCAGGGTCACGCGGCTCGGTGATGTAGAACCACCCCGATTGCCACCCCTTAATGGTTTCCACGAAAGTACCCTCCAGCCACGTAACGTGGGACATCCTGCCCACCATGGCGCCTTCGCACTCCGCTTGGCTGCCCTTCACAACCTTCGGCTTGACACTGAAGGTCTTGAGCCACAAGCCGAAGTGGGGCTGGATGCAGAGGAAGGCCTCGCACACGATGATAAACACCGAGATGTTGAGGATAAAATTCGGGGCCAGATCATGGAAATCTAGGCTGTAGTAGAACATGAGCCCCCGGACAAAGGGATGAAGTGGGAAGCCCAGTCCGCGGAGGAAATGGGGAAGGAATACTACCCTCTCATGGGGCCTAGGGGTGGGGATGAGCTCTCCCTCGTCGGAGAGCCGATGCGCGATGTCACTGGACAAGTGTCCGGCGCTGCGCAGCTTCTGGATATGCCCCTCCGTGACGGAGGACGCCATCCACTTGCCTCCCGCTCCGGACGTGTTTGGATAAGGTTGAGGTGAGATGTGCGGGCTTGGGCGCTAGAGCTCGAGTTCGCAGAGATGGATAAGCCAAGGAGGAAGAAGGCGCAGGTAAAAAGGTTGGATCTTTATCCCCTTATATGGGTGGACAGAAACACGCGTCCCCACCGGCCTGGTAAAACTCGCTTATCCCCCAAGCGTCGCGATTGATGGCGCGGTTGGGTTACCCACGTCCGTATTGATGGGAATCCTGAAATAAGGGGAACTTGATCTCTGCTTCGACAAGACGTGCCAAGGAAACCGCCTCGCTAAACGCGCTCAGATGGAACAATAAAAACAATTCAAGGTCTTGGTAGTGGTGCGACGTTACGCCGCAAAATACGTCAGCAGATTGAACTTGTGTAATATTATTCTCTCTACGGTTGTATGTGGAATTTATTTTGCAGAGCCGGACACTATCCTGGTGTTCACAATCTTCTATAAATTATTCGGAGGAGGAACCCACCTTGCAATGCTGAAGACAATATGCATGCCGGACTCGTCGTCATTGAAGCCTGGTTCAGGGGCTACTGAGGGAGTCCCGGACTAGGGGGTGTCCGGATAGCCGAACTACCATCATCGGCCGGACTCTAAGACTATGAAGATACAAGATTGAAGACTTCGTCCCGTGTCCGGATGGGACTTTCCTTTGCGTGGAAGGCAAGCTTGGCGATACGGATATGTAGATCTCCTACCATTGTAACCGACTCTGTGTAACCCTAGCCCTCTCCGGTGTCTATATAAACCGGATGGCTTTAGTCCGTAGGACGAGCAACAATCATACCATAGGCTAGCTTCTAGGGTTTAGCCTCCTTGATCTCGTGGTAGATCTACTCTTGTAACCCACATCATCAATATTAATCAAGCAGGACGTAGGGTTTTACCTCCATCAAGAGGGCCCGAACCTGGGTAAAAACATCGTGTCCCTCGTCTCCTGTTAGCATCCACCTAGATGCATAGTTCGGGACCCCCTACCCGAGATCCGCCGGTTTTGACACCGACAGGGACCTTAGGCTTCTAGCCTGTCATGCTGGCAGGGAAGACAATGCGAGGTTCTTCCCGCCTTGGAGCTTCAGTGGGGGCCACAGTAGACTTCTTCTTTTGTTTGGCAGCCATCTTGGGGTCAATACCAGGACGCCCAAGTTCCTTGCGCTTTTCAGCTTTGTTGTACGCCTGAACACATTTGGCAGCAAGTGTCTTCATACGTTCTCTTGAGCCTTTGGCTTCTTCACGCTTCTTGCAAAAGGCTTCTTTAAGGTCATTCAGCATGACCTTGAATTTTTGGACATCAGCCACACTCAGCTTGGCCACATGCTTCTTGAACTGTTCCTTCTCGAAATCAATCATGTGTTTCAGTTCAACAATTCGCTGGGCCAGAGCTAGTTCAGGAGCAATTGCGTCTTGAAAGGCAACACTGATGCCAATTGGAAGTTGAAGATCATCAAAGCTTAGATCTTGATTGTCGAACCATTCATCAATGAAATTGTGCAAGATATTCACATCAAAGAGGGGCAGATCATTGAAGATCTCCGCCTCTTGCTTGCTGTTGATCAGCTGTTCCAGAGCATCCTCACCAAACTCTTCATCTAAAGACAAATCAATGGCTTCAGATTCGTTCCTCAGAACGGCAGCTGGTGTCAGTGCTTGGCTAAGTTTCTGAACAGGTTGCTTCTGTGGCTTCTCACGCTTCTTGGAGACGCGAGAGAGATCATCAGAGTTATTGCTGGGAGCAAAAGGGGCAGTTGCCAATGGCTTCGGTATCGAAGCCGTTGAAGCAGCAGATGGTTTTGAAGCTTTAGTCTTCTTTTGCTTCTTGGGGTTTGGAGGAGGAGCTGGAGCTTCGTCGGTGTCAACATCATCATCATCAGAATGATCCACTTTGGCACCTCGAACAGTAATGTGAGTGATGAGGCCAGCAAGGTTGTAGAAGGGGCCAATCCTATTTTCATTGGCTTCACGGGTGCCATTGTCCCGAGGAAAGGAGGGACCAGGGTTGAAGTCAAGCCCCAAATCCTTCTTGTTCTTTTTGGCTGAGTCTTTGGCGAATTGGTAGTTGCGTTTGAACAGACTGTCGTCACGACACCAGAGCAGCAAAGACGGGTCAGCATTCGCAGGATGTGGTCCGTGCAGCATGCAAGGATAGAAGCCTTGCTCAATAGCTTCAGCTTGATTCCTGGGTGGAAGATTTCTGTACAGAATATCACTCCAGGGTGCCTTGAAGGCATTCTTCTCTACATACTTTTTAGTGATGAAGCGATATCTGAACCACTCTTCTTCCCAATATCTTCGAATCCATTGGATTCGATTCTTGCGTTCAGTATAGGTTTCTTCTGGATCAGTTTTGTACATCTCGTGCAAATCAGGAGGTAAGTCCTTGGAAGTGTCACCATGACGCTGTCTGCCTCCCTTTCTTGCTGATTTTTCAGTAGCCATGAAGTGTAAACTGAAAGGCTTCAGTATGTGCAATGGCTTCAAACAGCTGGACTAGCAGGAACTCGCTTCAGGTCAGTTTATGTGACTCTGCAAGAATTCTGCAAACGAATACAGACTATGAGAACCAAGGGATTCTCCCACAGACATGTACCTGTGACAGCATTAAAGGTGCAAGGGAAGGGGAAGAGGTCATATGCATTCTAAGAAGATTTTGAAGATAAATCAGTTTGAAGACATTGACCTCATATTGCGAAGACATTCACTTATATGATGAGAGTTAGTTCCAGAGTTGTACAAATCCAAGAATAAGTACAAGTGAGGAATCTAACTTGTGAAGAAGCATAAGTGAATATACTAGGAAAAATACGAGATGGAGAACGAGATAGATTCATGTTCGAAGATCTAGAAACCACTTTTGGTAGGAAGGGATGGATCTATCAGATCAAAAAGACAGTAAAAAGTAAACTTTTATTACCACACGAAGAACTGCTAGACGGAGCGAAGATGGATGCCGAGCAGTTCGATCTCCCGTGCCCTAACTTGGCAACGAGAGACAGCTACGACGGCGGTGGAGAAGATGAGGTCCACAGCCGGCGTGAGGACGGCGTCGGAGAAGTTGCGGCAGCTAAGCGCTTCGTCGCCGGTGTCGTCGAGTGCTAGCGGTGGCGCTAGGGTTTTCGAGAGGTGGTGAGGTGGAAGAAAGATTTTGACAGCGATGGGATGTGTATTTATAAGGAAAGGGACAACACAGCATAATTACGCATGTGCCCCTAGCGGTTCACATCTGATGAACATGTGGCAAGCATGCAACACCTTGGAAGTTGTTCCATGTTCCCGCGCATGCCTGGATTGTCAGGGTGGTCGTTCCGAATTCTCCTAGTTTCAGGCAAAAATAATATGGCATTAAACAGACATAAATGTTTGTCAGATTGACTTCAGCTGACAAGGTTCAGTGAAGACAATTGACGTTTTCAATAGAATGCATATGATTTGGATAGATAGAGTCAAGGTAGAAGCATAGATAGGTTAGGGTCCGATCACATTCACTTAGATCAAAAGATTCAACAAGAAGTCATAGCTATAAGTGAATGTTGTTTAGGACAGAACACAAGTAGTATATAACTAGTTTAAGGACAAATCAATCAGATGAAGATAAACTTGAATACAAGTCAGGGATGAAGACAAATCCATTATGAAGACTTTGCAACCATAACGCCAAGAGAAACACTTCAAACAAAAGTTTGGTGGTGGCGTTACCCACCGTATAGGAAGTATTAGACCCAGACACGGGGCACAATTATCGTGGCGCTCTGAAGTCAAATTCCGCATTAATGTATTCACACTCAAAATGTATGTCTTCATTGTTTGAAGATATACGTTACTTTGTGTGTTGCGCATCTAAGTCATCAAAATGCATAAGTGTTAGGATGTGTGTCCAATTCACAAGACATTTGAGGATTCCAAGATATTTAGCTCACACCGCAACTTGCAAAACCTTTTCTCATCCAAGGGCTTTGTGAAGATATCAGCCAATTGCTCTTCAGTGTTGACGTGAATGATATCAATATCTTCCTTCATAACATGATCTCTGAGAAAGTGATGAGAAATCTCAATGTGCTTAGTCTTCGAGTGCTGAACTGGATTGTTGGCAATCTTGATGTAACTCTCATTGTCGCAGTAGAGAGGCACATTCTTCAGATGTATAGCATAGTCCTTGAGAGTTTGCTTCATCCAGAGAAGCTGAGCACAACAAGATCCAGCAGCAATGTATTCAGATTCAGCAGTGGAGAGAGATACACAGTTCTGCTTCTTTGAAGACCAACAGACAAGTGATCGTCCCAGAAAGTGACATGTGCCTGATGTGGACTTGCGATCAACCTTGTCACCAGGATAATCATCATCTGAGAATCCAACTAGATCAAACTCTGAGCCCTTTGGATACCATAATCCTAGTGTTCGGGTGTAAGCCAAATATCAAAGTATTCGCTTCACAGCTAAGTGATGTGATTCCTTTGTTGCTGCTTGGAATCGGGCACACATGCAAACACTAAGCATTATATCTGGCCTAGATGCACATAAATAAAGCAAAGAACCAATCATGGAGTGGTATACCTTTTGGTCGAATTCTTTACCATTGTCGTCGGGACCCAGATGACTTTTGGTTGGCATTGGCATCGTGTATCCTTTGCAGTCTTGCATTCCAAACTTCTTCAGGCAATCTTTAAGATATTTTTCTTGAGAGATGAAGATGCCATTGCGTCGCTGACGGATTTGGAGACCCAGAAAGAATTTTAATTCACCCATCATGCACATCTGATATTGCTCTTGCATCATATGACCAAACTCATTGCTGTATTTCTTGTTGGTGCAGCCGAGGATAATACCATCCACATATATTTGGCACACAAACAGTTCACCGTCATAAATCTTCGTGAAGAGAGTAGGGTCCAATGAACCAGGTTTGAAGCCTTTGCTCTTCAGGAAGTCCTTGAGCATATCATACCAAGCGCGAGGGGCTTGTTTGAGGCCATACAGTGCCTTGTTGAGCTTGTACACCACAGCAGGATGTTTTGGATCTTCAAAGCCAGGAGGTTGTGCAACATATAATTCTTCTTCTATCTTTCCATTGAGAAAAGCACTCTTCACATCCATTTTATATAGGAGAATGTTGTGATGATTTGCATAGGCAAGCAGTATGCGAATAGCTTCAAGCCTTGCCACAGGAGCAAAAGTTTCATCAAAGTCAATCCCTTCCACTTGAGTGTAGCCTTGAGCAACTAGACGAGCTTTGTTTCTGACCACTTGACCATGTTCATCTTGCTTGTTGCGATATATCCATTTGGTGCCAATGATATTGTGCTTCCGAGGATCAGGATGCTTGACCAGTTCCCACACATTGTTCAGCTCAAATTGTTGAAGCTCTTCTTGCATGGCTTGAATCCATTCAGGTTCCATGAAGGCTTCAGTCACTTTTGTGGGTTCTGAGATTGAGACGAATGCAAAATGTCCACAAAAATTGGTGAGTTGTGTTGCTCTTTGTGTGGCTCTTGAACGAGTGAGTGGAACAGGTGCATTGAGGCTATCAATCATCTTCTCAATATGTACTTCATTTGCCACACAAGGATGAGCAGGACGAAGATTTTTCTCTTGCTGATCATTGTCATTATTTGGGGAATTGTCTTCAGGTTGAGCATAGTCTTCAGGTTGATCAGGTGCATAAATGACAAGTTCCTCTTCAGTCAAACTCTCAGAGGGTATGATTTCGCAAGTTCCCATTTGCTTGATTGACTCACTAGGGGATAACCAATCTAGCACATTTGGCAGGTGCTCTCTTTGCGAGCTGTTAGTCTCATCGAACTGCACATCCACAGTTTCAACCACTTTATAGTGAAAGAGGTTGAAGACTCTGTAGGAGTGCGAATCCTTTCCGTAACCAAGCATAAAACCTTCATGTGCTTTCGGTGCAAATTTTGAAGTGTGATGAGGATCCTTGATCCAGCACCTAGCACCAAATACTCTGAGGTAACTTACGTTTGGCTTCTTACCAGTTAGAAGCTCGTAGGAAGTTTTCTTCAGAAGCTTGTGAAGATAAACACTGTTGATGATGTGGCATGCAGTGTCAATGGCTTCAGGCCGGAACTTTAGCAGAGTCTTCTACTCATCAAGCATCATTCGAGCCATCTCAATAAGAGTTCTGTTCTTGCGCTCGGCGATGCCATTCTGCTGAGGTGTGTAGGGAGCAGAGAACTCATGAGTGATACCCATGGTATCCAGGTAGAGGTCGAGGCCAGTGTTCTTGAATTTAGTGTCGTTGTCGCTTCTGATGTGCTTGATCTTGACACCGTAGTTCGTCCTGGCACGGTTGGCAAAACGTCTAAAGACATCCTGCACTTCAGTCTTGTAGAGGATTATATGCACCCAAGTGTATCGAGAGTAATCATCAACAATGACGAAGCCATAGAGGCAGGCAGTAGCATTGAGAGTGGAATAGTGAGTAGGGCCAAATAAGTCCATGTGCAGCAGCTCGAAGGGTTGAGACGTGGTCATGATAGTCTCCGAGGGATGCATGGCTCTGGTCGTCTTTCCAGCTTTGCAGGCGCCACACAAATGATCCTTCTTAAACTTGACGCCTTCGATGCCCACAACATGCTTCTTCTTCACGAGAGTGTGCAAGTTCCTCATGCCAGCATGCCCTAGCCTTCGATGCCAAAGCCAACATTCTGAAGCTTTTGCAAGAAGACATACAGCCATTTGTGGACCTGCTGAGAAATCTACCATATATAGATCATCTTTCCTGTACCCTTCGAAGACTAGAGACTTAACATATTCCATTAGTACAAGGCAATGATATTTCCAAATAGCACAATCATGTTTAAGTCACAAAGCATTGAGACCGACATTAAGTTGAAACCAAGGGATTCAACAAGCATCACTTTGTCCATGTGCTAATCCCTTGAGATTGCAACTCTACCTAGGCCCAATACCTTGCTTTTACCAGTGTCAGCAAATGTGATGTGGCTCTTGTATGATGGATGCAGCGTTGAATCCATCAGAAGACTTCGATCGCCAGTCATGTGATTAGTGCATCCACTATCCATAATCCATTCTGAAGCCCGAGGTGTCGTGGCCTATAGTGCAGTTAGGAGGATAGGCTTCACATAGAGCGTTGTGAAGCATAAACATTTGATGCACAAGAGGATTATCAAAGCTTAGATCAAGGTTAGGACTGATAGTATGACAGGCAAGCGATTCAGATATGAAATACATAGTAACATCATTTAGGCATTTTATCTTGCATCCCAAAATGTGTTTTAGGTCTCCAGCAATAGCATCGGATGCTTTTGAATTCCGGCTGGATACCTTTCTCTGCAAAAGAAAGTTAATTCTTCTTAACCACCCACATCTTTAGGGGTGGCTTAGAAGCAATGAGTCTAAGTGCAGCATCTGAGAATTTTGGCTTTGGAGCCCTAGAAAATAGCCTTGTAGGAGAATCATGATACTTAGATGAATAAGCAAAAAAGTTCTTAGTTCTATGAACATAGCGGTTTTAAGACACACACTCATATTCATAGGTCTGAGTATGGTTTCCCTGCAAAATATTGGTGTTAGGGTGACTCGGGTGAGTCCTGTATCTGTATGAAGCCTTTGGGCCATATGAAGCCATAGGTCTGGGGTTTGTCTTCTTCCCTTGTGGTGTCAGGATGACATTCACAGGAAGATTCTCAATACACTGTTTAGGTACCCAGATCTTCTTCATAGGTGGCCCATTCCTACAGTTAGTACCAATATACCTGGCAAACACTTCACCATTCTGATCCTTAAACAGTTTATAGTTTGCATCAAAGGATTCATCAATGATAATAGGGTTAGTGCAAGTGAAACCAGATAAAGTGGATGGATCTACTGAAGGTTCCTTTGCAGCAACACATGTGGTTTTGGGGTACTGCTCAGGCTTCCAGTATGACCCATCAACATTCATTTTCCTCTCGAACCCAACACCCTCTTTTCTATGGTTTCGGTTCATAATCTGCTTTTTGAGGACATCACATAATGTCTGATGCCCTTTGAGGCTTTTGTACATCCCTGTCTCAATCAGTATCTTCAACATGGCATTCTCATCATCAATAGTAGTGGTATCCTCAACAGAGGGGTTAGTTACCACATTAGGAGTTGAAGATATTGCAACAGGAGCAGTAGAACATCCAGCAACAGAAGCAGCATTATCCCGCTCAATGCATTTGAAACATGGTGGTTCAAATCCTTCCTGAGCGGGACTCATCTGTTGAGCGCGGAGTGACTCGTTCTCCTTTTTAAGATCTTCATGATCCGATCTCAATTTCTCAAGTTCCTGCTTCCTTTGAAGATAATCGTAGGAAAGCTTTTCGTGAGATGTTGAGAGGGTTTCATGACGACCTTCAAGTTCCTAGTACTTAACATGAAGATTTTTTATGTCTTCAATTAAGGACTGAGTCTTAGTCATTTCCGCGTCCAATAGGTCATCGCTTTTGTCTAACAGCTTTTGAATATGTTCCATGGCTTTCTGTTGTTCAGTTGCAATTTTGGCAAGTTTTTTGTAGCTGGGTTTGGATTCACCATCAGAGTCATCTTCACTTGATGTTTGAAAGTAAGCATCGCGAGAGTTTACCTTGGCACCACGTTCCATGAAGCAGTAGGTGGGAGTCGAGTCGTTCTCGTCATTAGTGTTGGTGACGGAGTCATTGTCTTCAGCGTTGAAGATGGACTTGGCGACGTAGGCTGTAGCTAGAGCCAGACTTGCGATACTAGAGTCAGATTCCTCCTCAGACTCCACTACTTCCTCCCCAGAAGCAGACTCCTCCTCTAAATCCATTT
Source organism: Triticum aestivum (assembly GCF_018294505.1). Classification (NCBI taxonomy): domain Eukaryota; kingdom Viridiplantae; phylum Streptophyta; class Magnoliopsida; order Poales; family Poaceae; genus Triticum; species Triticum aestivum. The sequence continues at coordinate 710,239,369 of NC_057810.1, read as the reverse complement.
CCTTACCAACAAAAGCATGTGCCTTGCCTGATGAGCTCTTCTTGTGTGATGAAGACTTAGAGAAGGATTTGGAAGAAGACTTTCAAAATTTCTTCTTCTTCTTGTCATCAGAATCATATTCTTTGTTCATCTTTTTCTTCTTCTCATCGTCCCACTGTGGACATTCAGAGATGTAGTGACCAAGTTTCTTGCACTTGTGAGAGGTTCTTTTCTTATTGTTTTGGGTGGAAGCTTCATCATCCCTTGAGCTGGATCGTGAAGACTTTCTGAAGTTTTTCTTCCTGGTGAATCTCTGGAACTTCTTCACAAGCATAGAAAGCTCCTTTCCAATGTATTCAGGATCATCAGAATTGCAGTCAGATTCTTCTTCAGATGAGGAAGCCACAGCCTTTGCCTTCAAGGCACGAGTTCGGCCGTAGTTGGGGTCATAGATATCTCGTATCTTAGATAGCTGGTACTCATGAGTGTTCAGGCTCTCGAGTATGTCAGACGGATCGAGTGTCTTGAAATCAGGGCGTTCTTGTATCATCAGGGCTAAGGTGTCAAATGAGCTGTCGAGTGATCTTAGTAGTGTCTTCACAATTTCATGCTTCATAATATCAGTTGCTCCGAGTGCACTGAGCTCATTGGTGATATCAGTGAGGCGATCAAACGTGAGCTAGACGTTCTCGTTGTCGTGCCTTTTGAAATGGTTGAAGAGGTTGCAAAGAGTACTGATTCGTTGATCACACTGTGTTGATCACACAAAACAAGGGAGTACCTTGCTCTGATACCAATTGAAAGTGCTAGTTATGGACTAGAGGGGGGGTGCATAGGCGATTTTTATGAAAGTCTTCAAAACATGAAAGTTTCGAAGACAAACACGAAAACAGGACCTATAAACATGCAACAGAAGATGAACTACACTAGACAAGCCATAGTATGAAGCTAAAGCATGATGACTGATAGCAGCTAGGTAGTAGGATTAGGATGGAAGATAGTATGAAGCCAATCAGAACAAGTAGTCACACAGTGAAGTCAAACAGGCAGAGCAATCAGGCAATGACTTCACAAAGACAAACTGTAAGTAAGGAGAGTAAGAGATAGAACCAGTGTGTTGTGAAGACAAGGATTTGTTCGACTAGTTCCAGTTGTTGTGTCAACTGTACGTCTGGTTAGGGAGGCTGAGATTGAACTCATAAGACCATGTCTTCACCTTATTCCCCTTGAGCTAAGGACACACAGTCCCCGCCCAATCACTCTGGTAAGTCTTCAAGGTAGACTTCCAAACTTTCACAGACTTCGTTCACCGGTGATCCACAATTACTCTTGGATGCTCAGAACGCGACGCCTAACCGGCTGGAGGAATCACAGTCCTCAAGTGTAACAAGTCTTCAGATCACGCGGACAGAAAGACTTCAGTGATGACAAACACTCTCTGGGCTTTGGGTGGTTTGGGCTTTGTCCTCGCAAGGATTCTCTCTCTCAAAGGCTTCGGAGGTGGGTTTCTCTCAAACCACTAAAGCCGTATCTAACTCTGAGCAGCCACCAATTTATGGTGTAGGGGGTGGGCTATTTAGAGCCACTGGGCAACCAACCTGATTTGTCCGAAATGACCCTGGGTCACTAAGGAACTGACACGTGTCACAACGGTGAGATTTCAAACACACGCGACAGCTTGACTTGGGCTACAAGTAAAGCTGACTTATCCGACTCTGGATAAGATTTTCTCTCATTGTCTTCGCTCGAAGACATAGGATTTGGTTGAGCATCACTTCAGTCACTCTGACTTTGTTCACTTGGACCCCACTTAACAGTGCGGTGGTTCCTATGACTCAACAAAGAAGAAAAGAAATAACTAAACTACTAAGTCTTCGCGCTCCATAGTCTTCACTGAATGTCTTCTTCTGTCATAGTCTTCAGTGTGAATGTCTTCACGTACCACCATTATCTTCAATGTCTTCATACATTTTTAGGGGTCATCTCCGGTAGGTAAACCGAATCAAGGAGGGACTAATACCTGTGTTATCCTGCAATTCTCACAAACACATTAGTCCCTCAACCACGTTTGTCATCAAACTAGGGGTGGCACTAGATGCACTTACACTCTCCCTCAAATAGAATTGCAATAGTGATTACCGGTCTAGTAACGTAGTCAATTGCTTAGGGACAATTTCACAACTCCTACCACCACTTTTCCACACTCTCTATATTTACTTTATTGCTTCTTTCTCTAAAAAACCCCTAGTTTATATTTACGTGCTCTTTATTATCTTGCAAACCTATCCAACAACACCTACAAAGTACTTCTAGTTTCATACTTGTTCTAGGTAAAGCGAACGTCAAGCATGTGTAGAGTCGTATTAGTGGCCGATAGGACTTGAGAGAGTATTTGTTCTACCTTTAGCTCCTCGTTGGGTTCGACACTCTTACTCATCGAAAGAGGCTACAACTATGACGTATACTTGCGGGTTATCAAGACCTTTTTCTGGCGCCGTTGCCAGGGAGTCATAGCGTGGGGTGAATATTCTCGTGTGTGCTTGTTTGCTTTATCATGAAGTAATTGTTATTTTCTGTTCTAAGTTGTTCTCTATCTTAAGTTATGGATATGGAACACGAAATACCAAAAAAATTAGGTGTACTTGCTACTCATGGAGATGGGGAACCTCCTAAAATCCTCGATGCTCGTTATGTTCGAGATATTATGTACTACTTTGATAATCGTGAGAAAACCCCATTCAATTATGTTATGGGAGACATGTTGGATCAATGTTAATACTTTAGGGATTACCGCTTGACACAAAAAGGGAAACTATTATGGGATCAAATTAATATGTTGCGTTGGTATGCCCGGGATGTATGCTTGAGATATGATATTACTTGTTGCTCTAGGATGAAGGCTCCACACCTTCCCTTTTCATGCAAATTTAATGATAATGAAACCTTAGCTTCATATGCTAATGGTATATATGATTACTATGATGATGAACAAATTGAAGAATTTGTTGCTTTTAAGGCTGCTTATGAAATTGAATCTTTGTTTGAAAAGTATGAAGCTTTAGATGATGATGTTTATAGGCCTGAAATTTTTGCTATATTGAAATATTGCTATGAAAATTATGAATACAATTACAATATTAATGCATTTATTGAGAAAGTCTCCGCTGTCCATAAAGAGACTAATATTTTGCAGGAAGCTATGGAAGAAGAAATTGATGAAACCGTGAGCTCATTGGATGAAAAAGATGATTAAGAGAGCGAAGAACAAAATGAGGAAGAGTGGATTGATCACCCGTTCCCACCTTCTAATGATAGTAACTCTTCAACTCATACATTGTTTAATTCCCCTTCGTGCTTACCGAAGGATGATTGCTATGATCCCTTGAATTTGTTTGAACTATCCCTTTTTGATGATGCTTGCTATGCTTGTGGCCAAGATGCCAATATGAAGTATGCTTATGGAGATGAACTTGCTATAGTTCCTTATGTTAAACATGAAATTGTTGCTATTGCACCCATGCATGATAGTCCTATTATCTTTTTGAATTCTCCCAGCTACACTTTATCGGAGAAGTTTGTGCTTATTAAGGATTATATTAATGGGTTGCCTTTTACCGTTGCAAATGATAATTTTGATGAATGTAATATGCATGTTCTTGCTGCTTGCAATTATTATGAGAGAGGAACTTTATCTCCACCTCTCAATGTTTCCAATACGATAGAATTGCAAGAAACTGTTTATACTATGCATTGGCCTTTACTATGTGTGCATGAATTGTTCTTTTATGACATGACTATGCATAGGAAGAGAGTTAGACTTTGTTGTTGCATGATATGTGTTACTTTGTGCTCACTACTAAATCACAAATCATTGTTAATTAAAATTGGCTTTGATATACCTTGGGATCCGGGTGGATTCATCACTTGAGCACTATATGCCTAGCTTAATGGCTTTAAAGAAAGCGCTGCCAGGGAGACAAACCGGAAGTTTTAGAGAGTCATTTATTGAGTGCTTTCATATAGTCTAAAAACAAAAAAAAATAAAGAGGGGAACGTAAAAACTTTTCAAAAAGCAAAGTGAAAGTGAGAAAGACAAGCATTGTTAAAGTGGGAGCTAGCCTTGAACTTTGTTCATGCTCATGGAAACTTTGTGAATCTTGATTACAGAAACTTTTCAACAAAAATAATTATCCCCTTGTACAATTCCATTTTATTATAAAAATAATGTGCCAAGGTTTGCCTTTAGGATGTTTACAATGCTTGTTGGTTTGTACGGTGCAGGACAGAAACTTAGGCTGTAGTGCGCTATTTTACATTTTTATCTGGAACGTCAATTGGTTCTGATTCTTTTTGAATTGTCTTTCTATACAACTTGTTTATAGTTACTAATTTTGGTAGAATTTTTGGGGAACCAGAAGTATGGTGAATATTCATATTGCTACAGACTGTTCTGTTTTTGACAGATTCTGTTTTTTTGATGCATAGTTTGCTTGTTTTGATGAATCTATCAATTTATATAAGTGGATTAAGCCATGGAAAATCTATATTACAGTAGACACAATGCAAAAACAAAATATGAATTGGTTTTATACAGTACTTAGAGTGGTGATTTGCTTTATTATACTAACGGATCTTACCGAGTTTTCTGTTGATGTTTTGTGTGGATGAAGTGTTTGATCGAGGAGGTCTCGATATGAGGAAAAGGAAGAGAGGCAAGAGCTCAAGCTTGGGGATGCCCGAGGCACCCCAATTAAATATTCAAGGAGACTCAAGCGTCTAAGCTTGGGGATGCCCCAGAAGGCATCCCCTCTTTCTTCAACAAGTATCGGTATGTTTTCGGATTCATTTCGTTCATGCGATATGTGTAAGTCTTGGAGCGTCTTTTGCATTTAGTTTTCACTTTTCTTTTATGCACCATGCTGGTATGAGATAGTCCTTGGTTGATTTATAGAATGCTCATTGCACTTCACTTAAATCTTTTGAGTATGGCTTTATAGAATTCTTCATGTGCTTCACTTATATCATTTATGTTTGGATTGCCTGTTTCTCTTCACATAGAAAACCGCCATTCGTAGAATGCTCTTTTGCTTCACTTATATTTGTTAGAGAGGGGGCATATCTTTTGTAGAAAGAGTTAAACTCTCTTGCTTCACTTATATCTATTTAGAGAGATGACATGAATTGTTCATTCATCTGGTTAGTCATAAAATCCTACATAAACTTGTAGATCGCTGAATATGATATGTTTGATTCCTTGCAATAGTTTTGCGATATAAAGATGGTGATATTAGAGTCATGCTAGTGGGTGTTTGTGGATTGTAGACACACTTGTGTTGAGGTTTGCAAGTCCCGTAGCATGCACGTATGGTAACCGTTGTGTGACAAATTTGAAGCATGGGTTGTTTCTTTGATTGTCTTCATTATGAGTGGTGGTCGGGGACGAGCGATGGTCTTTTCCTACCAATCTATACCCCTAGGGGCATGCATAGTAGTAATTTGCTTCGAGGGCTAATAAGCTTTTGCAATAAGTATATGAGTTCTTTATGACTAATGTGAGTCCATGGATTATACGCACTTTTACCTTTCCATCATTGCTAGCCTCTTTGGTACCGTGCATTGCCCTTTCTCACCTCGAGGTTGGTGCAAACTTCGCCGGTGCATCCAAACCCCGTGATACGATACGCTCACACATAAGCCTCCTTATATCTTCCTCAAAACAGCCACCATACCTACCTATCATGGCATTTCCATAGCCATGCCGAGATATATCACTACTAGGGAAAAGCCTAGCAGCAGCGCGGGTTTTGGGCCTATTAGTAGCATGGGGGCCGACGCTACTAATAAGGCGCTACAACTAACGTATAGCAATAGCGCGGGTGCCACCCGCGCTACTACTACATTCGGTAGTAGTAGCGTGGGTAAAAACCCACGCTACTACTAATCTCTAATCTCTAAATTTTTTTTTGAATTTTTTCGATTTTTTTTTCAATTTTTCCCCTAATTTTCAAATTTCTGAATTATTTTAACCTAAAATCTCTAATCACCCCTCATCGCTGATCAATTTAATCTCTAATCACCCCTCATCATTCCAAATCATCTAACTTCCCGGATGGTCACCCATCCTCTCACTACTCCAGCCTGAGCACGCTTAACTTCCGGGTTCTATTCTCCCTCGTTTCCAAGTGTGCACTTGTTGTTTTCCTGACAATAGTAAGATGTCAATCCTATTAGCCTCAGGAATTTAGCTTGAGCATGAAGTCACACATTTCACTATTTGAGTTTGAAACTATTGTTCTAAAAAATTAGTAACACTAATATTTCTTGAATAATTAGTTTGACCACAGTATGACCATTGTTTGACCAAATTTGACCAAAATTCAAAAAAACTAAAATAATTATTTAGTAACACTAATATTCTTGAATAATTAGTTTGACCATAGTTTGACCACATTTAACAAAAATAAAAAAACTGAAATTTGATGAATTTTTTTGCCTCCAGATCTTAAAAGCCCCGTAACTTTTTTCTGTTTGGTTTTTGAGGATTTTGAAAAGGTTTAACAGGTTTCCCCTGGTTAAATTTGGATGTAACTTTTCGAGTAGATGATTTTTCATATAAAAAACTTTTTCATCCGAGTTAGTATGCAAAAGTTATGCCCATTTTAATAAATTCTAGAGAGATTTTGCAAATAAAGTCAAAATTCATATTTGTAAATTTTCACAACAACTAGACCACATATCACATGGGAAACTTATTTTATTTTATTTTTTTGACATTTTCATCATTTTCTTTTGTTTTTTTTAACTGAAAAGGCGATCCACTGGGGAAGGGGGTAGAGTTTGAAAATGGGACCTTTAGTAGTAGCGTGGGTTTTTACCCCTCGCTACTACTATGGCACCACTTAGTAGTAGCGAGGGCTAAAAACCAACGCTACTGCTATCCAACTTAGTAGTAGCGAGGGTTAAAAAGCCGCGCTACTACTATGGCATGTCCCGGGGGGCACAGTAGAGACCGATTAGTAGTAGGGAGTGTTAAAAACCCGCGCTACTGCTATCAACTTAGTAGTAGCGAGGTTTAAAAACCTGCGCTACTGGTAAGTAGCAGTAACCCTCGCTACTAGTAACTTTCTGTGTATAAGCTTTTCCCTAGTAGTGTATGGCCATGCAACTTCCATCATCATCAAATACATAAATTGAGCATTTATTGTCATATAGCTTTGCATGATCGTAAGATAGCTAGCGTGATGTTTTCATGGCTTGTCCATTTTTTTATGTCATTGCTACGCTAGATCATTGCACATCCCGGTACACTGCCGGAGGCATTCATATAGAGTGATATCTTTGTTCTGGTATCGAGTTGTAATATTGAGTTGTAAGTAAATAAAAGTGTGATGATCATCATTATAGAGCATTGCCCCATGAAAAAAAGAAAAAAGAAAAAAAGGGAAAGGCCAAAGAAGCCTAAATAAAAAAAGCGGGCAAAGAAGCCCACCCAAAAAAGGGAAAAAGAAAAAAAGAAGAAGAAAAGGGGCAATGTTAATATCCTTTTTCCACACTTGTGCTTCAAAGTAGCACCATGTTCTTCATATAGAGAGTCTCTTATGTTGCCACTTTCATATACTAGTGGGAATTTTCATTATAGAACTTGGCTTGTATATTCCAACGATGGGCTTCCTCAAATGCCCTAGGTCTTCATGTGCAAGCAAGTTGGATGCACACCCACTTAGTTTTTAGTTTGAGCTTTCGTACACTTATAGATCTTAGTGCATCCGTTGCATGGCAATCCCTACTCCTCACATTGACATCAATTGATGGGCATCTCCCTTTTTGTCTTCTCCACATACACCCCACCATCATATTATATTCCACCTATAGTGCTATATACATGGCTTGCGCTCATATATTCTGTGAGGGTTGAAAAAGCTGAAGCGCGTTAAAAAGTATGAACCAATTGCTCGGCTTGTCATCAGGGTTGTGCATGATGGGGGCATTTTGTGTGAGGAAAATGAAGCATGGCCAAACTATATGATTTTGTAGGGATAAGCTTGTTTTTGCCTTATTGTTTTGAAAAGACACGGTTGCTTTATTGGTACGCTCGAAGTATTATTGTTTTTTATGTCAAATGATAGATGATGACCCACAAGTATAGGGGATCTATCGTAGTCCTTTGGATAAGTAAGAGTGTCGAAACCAACGAGGAGCAGAAGGAAATGACAAGCGGTTTTCAGCAAGGTATTCTCTGCAAGTACTGAAATAAGTGGTAATCGATAGTTTTGTGATAAGATAAATTGTAACGAGCAACAAGTAACAAAAGTAAATAAAGTGCAGCAAGGTGGCCCAATCCATTTTGTAGCAAAGGACAAGCCTGGACGAACTCTTATAATAGGAAAAACGCTCCCGAGGACACATGGGAATATCGTCAAGCTAGTTTTCATCACGCTCATATGATTCGCGTTCGGTACTTTGCTAATTTGATATGTGGGTGGACCGGTGCTTGGGTACTGCCCTTACTTGGACAAGCATCCCACTTATGATTAACCTCTATTTCAAGCATCCGCAACTACAACAAAAGTATTAAGGTAAACCTAACCATAGCATGAAACATATGGATCCAAATCAGCCCCTTACGAAGCAACGCATAAACTAGGGTTTAAGCTTCTGTCACTCTAGCAACCCATCATTTACTTATTACTTCCCAATGCCTTCCTCTAGGCCCATATAATGGTGAAGTGTTATGTAGTCGACGTTCACATAACACCACTAGAGGTTAGACAACATACATCTTATCAAAATATCAAACGAATACCAAATTCACATGACTACTAATAGCAAGACTTCTCCCTTGTCCTCAGGAACAAACGTAACTACTCACAAAGCATATTCATGTTCATAATCAGAGGGTTAATAATGTGCATATAGGATCTGAACATATGATCTTCCACCAAATAAACCAACTAGCATCAACTACAATGAGTAATCAACACTACTAGCAACCTACTAGCACCAATCCCGGACTTGGAGACAAGAATTGGATACAAGAGATGAACTAGGGTTTGGAGATGAGATGGTGTTGGTGAAGATGTTGATGGATATTGCCCTCTCTCGATGAGAGGAGCGTTGGTGATGACGATGATGATGATTTCCCCCTCCCATAGGGAAGTGTCCCCAGCAGAACAGCTCTGCCGGAGCCCTAGTTTGGTTCCGCCAAGGGTCCGCCTCGTGGCGGTGGAGTCTCGTCCCGAAAGGTTGCCTTCTATTTTTTTCTCATCGAAAGACTTCATATAGGAGAAGATGGGCGTTGGAGTGCCACCAGGGGGCCCACGAGGTAGGGGGGCGCGCCGGGGGGGGGGGGGCGCCCCCCACCCTCGTGAGCAGGGTGTGGGCCCCCTGGCCTTCATCTTTGGCGACGATTTTTCTTTATTTATTTTAAGGTATTCCGTGGAGTTTTAGGACTTTTGGAGTTGCGCAGAATAGTCCTCCAATATTTGCTCCTTTTCCAGCCCAGAATTCCAGTTGCCGGCATTCTCCCTCTTCATTTAAACCTTGTAAAATAAGAGAGAATAGCCATAAGTATTGTGACATAACATGAAATAACAGCCCATAATGCAATAAATATTGACATAAAAGCATGATGCAAAATGGACATATCAACTCCCCCAAGCTTAGACCTCACTTGTCCTCAAGCGAAAGGCCGATAAAAATAAATATGTCCTCATGTTTAGAGGTAGAGGCGTCGATAAAAATAAAATACAGACATGAAGGCATCATGATTATTTTCATAACAACAACATATAAAGATTTTGTCATATGATTACTTATGTTCAAGTGATGATCAGTTCACAAAGCAAAAAGCATAAATCATAAACCTTATTGAGTACCAACAAATTATAACCTCAGTCATTGAAGCAATTGCAATTTATCGTAACATCGGAAAGAGTCTATGTCAGAGCTTAAAAGCAAGTCCACATACTCAACTATCACTTAGTCCTTCATAATTGCTAACACTCACGCGATACTTGTGGTTACGGAGTTTTAATCGGACACAGAGAAAGATAGGGGCTTATAGTTTTGCCCCACAACCTTTTACCTCAAGGGTAATGTCAACAATAATAATTCATGCTCCCCCACATCCAATTAGATATATATATATATATCATGTTCTTTCCAACGTGCTGATCTTGCCAAAGGATAAAAAAAAGGTGAAGATCACCGTGACTCTTGCATAAGGTAAAAGATAATAATAAAAGATAGGCCCTTCGCAGAGGGAAGCAGAGGTTGTCATGCACGTTTAGGGTTGATGCACAAAATCTTAATGCAAAAGAACGTCACTTTATATTGCCCCTTGTATGTGAACCTTTATTATGCAGTCCGTTGCTTTTATTGCGTCCACAACAAGTTCGTACAAAGCTTATTTCTCTGCATTAATAAGTCATGCATATTTAAAGAGCAATTTTTATTGCTTGCACCGATGACAACTTACTTGAAGGATCTTACTCAATCCATAGGTAGATATGGTGGACTCTCATGGCAAAACTGGTTTTAAAGGTATTTGGAAGCACAAGTAGTATTTCTACTTAGTGCTTAGAATTTGGCTAGCATGAGGGGGAAAGGCAAGCTCAACACGTTAGAGGATCCATGACAACATACTTTATCTTAGATGTAAGAAAACATAACTCACTATGTTGTCTTCCTTGTCCAACATCAACTCTTTATCATGTCATATTTTAATGAGTGCTCCCAATCATAAAAGATGTCAATGATAATATATCTATATGTGAAACCTCTCTTTCCTTATTACTTCCTATTGATTGCAACGATGACCAAAACTATATTTGCCAACTCCCTACAACTCTTAATCATCATACTGTTTCTATGTGAAGTCATTACTTTCACTAAGATCAATATGAACTCTTTGATTCTTTTTATTCTTTTTCTTCTAATCACCCAAGATCATGGCAAAACACTCAAGCCCTTGACTCAACACTAATCTTTATTATATAGCTCATAGACTCAATTACAGAGAAGGATCATAAAGCAAAACTCAAAACTAGATCATGCCATGATTTTATTCTACTAAATCAAGATACCACTAATAGGATCGAACTAAGAAAACGGTAAAGATAGGAGTTGTGATGGTGATACGATACCAGGGCACCTCCCCCAAGCTTGGCAGTTGCCAAGGGGAGTGCCCATACCCATGTGATTATATCTCCTTCTTTGTTATTGGAGGTGGAGGTGTTGTTGATGATGCGAGCTTGTCGTCCACCTTCCATGGCATCTACTCTCATCAGGTCAGCCTCCATCTCTTCCTCCGTTGCTGGCCCAAGGTGGTCAGCGTTGCTGTTTGCCCTTGGTTCCGGTGCCGGGTTGGATACCCGGCTCTCCCCGACTGACTCTTGAGAAGACATCTTGCTCTAGTCTGCAGCAGCAATAGCTCGAAAACAAAAACATGGGATATTTGCGTGATACGAGAGTCAAAACCTTCGGGAGTATATATAATGAATTTTTACCGACCAAAATACGTATCATGCAAGGAAACGGAGTCCGGAGGGCACACGAAGTACTCATGAGGTAGGGGGCGCACCCAGGGGGGTAGGGCGCGCCCTCCACCCTCGTGGAGGCCTCGTGTCCTCCCCAGACTGCTACTTATTTTTCTATTTTTCTAAATATTCCAAAACAGAGAAATATTGCCTTAAAAATTGTTTCGGAGTCGGTTTACTTACTGTACCACATACCTATTCCTTTACTAAGTGTGGAACAGGCTAGCAGGTGTCCTTTATGTATTCCTCCGGGGTTACGGTTTCAATAATATTAGTTTCAACATTTATGGGATTACCTAAAATATAGTGTTTAATCCTTTGACCGTTTACCACCTTCGGATTTGTGCCTGCGAAGTTGTTGATTTTTATGGCACCGGAACGATAGACCTCCTCGATAACATAGGGACCTTCCCATTTGGAGAGAAGTTTTCCTGCAAACAATCTTAAACGAGAGTTGTATATCAATACATAATCACCTACATTAAACTCACACTTTTGTATCCTTTTGTCATGCCATCTTTTGACTTTTTCTTTAAACAACTTGGCATTTTCATAAGCTTGGGTTCTCCATTCATCAAGTGAGCTAATATCGAATAACCTCTTCTCACCGGCAAGTTTGAAATCATAGTTGAGCTCTTTGATAGCCCAGTATGCCTTATGTTCTAGTTCGAGAGGTAAGTGACAAGCTTTTCCATAAACCATTTTATACGGAGACATACCCATAGGATTCTTGTATGCAGTTCTATAGGCCCATAATGCATCATCCAGTTTCTTGGACCAATTGTTTCTAGACCTATTCATAGTCTTTTGCAAAATTAATTTGAGCTCTCTATTGCTCAACTCTACTTGACCACTAGACTGCGGGTGATATGGAGATGCAATTCCATGATTAACGTAGTATTTAGCAAGCATCTTATGGAAAGCACCATGAATAAAGTGTGAACCACCATCAGTCATAAGATATCTAGGGACTCCAAACCTCGGAAAAATAACGTCCTTAAGCATTTTAATAGAGGTGTTATGATCAGCAATACTAGTTGGAATAGCTTCTACCCACTTAGTAACGTAATCAACAGCAACTAAAATATGTGTATATCCATTAGAGGCAGGAAAAGGTCCCATATAATCAAAGCCCCATACATCAAATGGTTCAATAACAAGTGAATAATTCATAGGCATTTCTTGACATCTACTAATATTACCAATTATTTGACATTCATCGCAAGACAAAACAAACTTACGGGCATCCTTGAAGAGAGTAGGCCAATAGAAACCGGATTGCAATACCTTATGTGCAGTTCTATCTCCAGCGTGGTGTCCTCCATAAGATTCGGAGTGACACAACGTTTAATAACACCATCTACTCCTTCTTTATAAAGATGTGGGTCATCCCAAAAGTAATGTCGCAAGTCATTGAAAAACTTTCTCTTTTGTTGGTATGTGAAGCTAGGCGGTATAAATTTAGCAACAATATAATTAGCATAATCAACATAGCATGGAGTGCTATGAGAAGTGCTTATGACATTTAATTGTTCATCAAGAAAGCTATCATCAATAGGTAGTGGGTCATCAAGAACATTCTCTAACCTAGACAAGTTGTCTGCAACGGGGTTCTCAGCTCCCTTTCTATCAACAATATGTAAATCAAATTCTTGCAGCAGGAGAACCCATCTAATGAGTCTAGGTTTTGCATCTTTCTTCTCCATAAGATATTTAATAGCAGCATGATCAGTGTGAATAGTAACTTTGGAATCAACAATATAAGGTCTAAACTTATCACAGGCAAGCACGACTGCTAAAAGTTCCTTTTCGGTAGTAGCATAATTTCTTTGAGCACTATCTACAGTCTTACTAGCATAATGGATAACATTTAATTTCTTATCAACTCTTTGCCCTAGAACAACACCTACAGCATATCACTAGCATCACACATAATTTCAAAGGGTAAATTCCAATCAGGTGGCTGAACAACAGGTGCAGAGACTAATGCTTTCTAAAGTATTTCAAATGCTTGTACACAATCATCATCAAAGACAAATGGTACATATTTTTGTAATAAATTAGTCAGAGGATGTGAGATTTTTGAGAAGTCCTTAATGAACCTCCTATAAAATCCGGCGTGACCAAGGAAACTTCTTATACCTTTGATGTCCTTGGGACATGGCATTTTTTCAATAGCATCAACCTTGGCTTTATCAACTTCAATACCTCTTTCAGAAACTTTGTGCCCCAAGACAATACCTTCATTAACCATAAAGTGGCACTTCTCCCAATTCAAGACAAGATTAGTTTCTTCACATCTCTGCAAAACTCGAGCAAGATTGCTCAAGCAATCATCAAAAGAGGAACCATAGACGGAAAAGTCATCCATGAAAACCTCACAAATTTTCTCACAAAAGTCAGAGAATATAGCCATGATGCATCTTTGAAAGGTAGCAGGTGCATTACATAAACCAAAAGGCATACGTCTATAAGCAAAAGTACCAAAAGGGCATGTAAAAGTAGTCTTTGATTGATCTTTAGCCAACACAGGTATTTGAGAAAAACCGGAATAACCATCTAGAAAGCAATAGTGTGTATGTTTGCATAATCTTTCTAGCATTTGATCAATAAAAGGTAAGGGGTAATGATCTTTCTTAGTAGCCTTATTTAATTTGCGGAAATCAATTACCATCCTATCACCTGTGATGATTCTTTGCGGAATCAATTCATCTTTATCATTAGGGACAGCAGTAATACCTCCCTTCTTAGGGACACAATGGACATGACATACCCACTGACTATCAGCAACGGGAGAAATTATACCTGCCTCCAGAAGATTGAGTATTTCTTTCTTACCACTTCTTTCATTTTAGGATTCAAACATCGTTGAGGATCACAAACTGGTTTGGCATCAGCTTCCAAATTTATTTTATGTTGACATAGAGTGGGACTGATGCCCTTAAGATCATCTAGAGTATATCCAATAGCAGCACGATGCTTCTTCAGAGTTTTCAATAATCTTTCTTCCTCATGCTCTGAAAGGTTAGCACTAATAATAACAAGATATATTTTCTTTTCATCAAGATAAGCATATTTAAGATTATCAGGCAACAGTTTAAGCTCAAACATGGGATCACCCTTGGGTGGAGGAGGATCCCCTAGAATCTCAACAGGCAAATTGTGTTGGAGAATAGGTTCATGTTTAAAGAATACTTCATCTATCTCCCTTCTTTCTTACATGAACATATCATTTTCATGGTCTAGCAAATAGTGTTCTAAAGGATCACTAGGAGGTACAGCAATAGAAGCAAGAACAATAATTTCATCCTTACTAGGCAATTCTTCCTCACGATGTTGTTTACTAAATTTAGAGAAATTAAACTCATGAACCATATCATCCAAGCCAATAGTAACGACATTCTTTTCGCAGTCTATCTTAGCATTAACAGTATTCAAGAAGGGTCTACCAAATATAATGGGACAAAAGCTATATGGTGGAGAACCAAGAACAAGAAAATCAGCAGGATATTTGGTTTTCCCACACAAGACTTCAACATCTCTAACAATTCCCGCTGGAGATATAGTGTCTCTATTGGCAAGTTTAATTGTAACATCAATATCTTCTAACTCAGCGGGTGCAATATCATGCATAATTTATTTGTATAAGTCAATGGGTATAACACTAGCACTAGCACCCATATCACATAAGCCATGATAACAATGATCTCCTATTTTAACAGAAATAACAGGCACGCCTACCACAGGTCTATGTTTATCTCTATCACAGGGTTTAGCAATTGTAGCGGTTTCACCAGAGAATTGAATAACATGTCCACCAATATTATCAGACAAGATATCTTTAACAATAGAAATATTAGGTTCTACTTTGACTTGCTCAGGAGGGGTATATGTTCTAATATTGCTTTTACGAACAACAGTTGAAGCTTTAGCATGATCCTTCATTCTAACAGGGAAAGGTGGTTTCTCAACATAAGAAGTGGGAACAATAGGATCATTATACGTGACAGTCTTTTCTTCAACTTTAATAGGTGCAGCTACTTATAATTCTATGGGAGGATGATATTTAAACCACTTCTCCTTGGGGTGATCGACATAAGTAGCAAAAGATTCACAGAAAGAAGCTACTATCTCAGAGTCAAGTCCATATTTAGTGCTAAACTTACGGAAAATATCGGTATCCATAAAAGATTTAACACAATCAAACTTAGGTGTCATACCTGACTTCTTACCTTCGTCGAGGTCCGAATCTTCAGAGTTGCGTTTAATTCTATCCAATAAATTCCATCTAAATTCAATAGGCTTCATCATAAAAGAGCCAGCACAACAATTATCGAGCATGGTGCGATTGTTACCAGAAAGCCAAGCATAAAAACTTTGCATAATTACTTCTTTTGCGAGCTCATGATTGGGGCATGAATATAACATTGATTTAAGCCTCCGCCAAGATTGAGCGATGCTTTCTCCTTCGCGAGGCCAAAAATTATATATGTAACTGCGATCACGATGAACAAGAGTTAGCTAGCAGTTTTTCCATCATACCCGAAGGAATCTGAAAAGGAGTTTCATTTTCAATAGGTTCAATAGGTTCAGTAGGTTGAGGAGCAACTCTTGGCTCAACTGGACGGGGTGAAGATACCCCGAACAAGCCCCTCAGACAATTACTTTCCATAGTAACAAGTGATAGAAAATTTCAGCACACTAAATAAATTTTTCCTTACCAAATTCCACCTACCAAAGGCGCTTCACTCCCCGGCAACGGCACCAGAAAAGAGTCTTGATGACCCACAAGTATAGGGGATCTATCATAGTCCTTTCGATAAGTAAGAGTGTCGAACCCAACGAGGAGCAGAAGGAAATGATAAGCGGTTTTCAGCAAGGTATTCTCTGCAAGTACTGAAATAAGTGGTAATAGATAGTTTTGTGATAAGATAAATTGTAACGAGCAACAAGTAACAAAAGTAAATAAAGTGCAGCAAGGTGGCCCAATCCTTTTTGTAGCAAAGGACAAGCCTGGACGAACTCTTATAATAGGAAAAACGCTCCCGAGGACACATGGGAATATCGTGAAGCTAGTTTTCATCACACTCATATGATTCACGTTCGGTACTTTGATAATTTGATATGTGGGTGGACCGGTGCTTGGGTACTGTCCTTACTTGGACAAGCATCCCACTTATGATTAACCTCTATTGCAAGCATCCGCAACTACAACAAAAGTATTAAGGTAAACCTAACCATAGCATGAAACATATGGATCCAAATCAGCCCCTTACGAAGCAACGCATAAACTAGGGTTTAAGCTTCTGTCACTCTAGCAACCCATCATTTACTTATTACTTCCCAATGCCTTCCTCTAGGCCCAAATAATGGTGAAGTGTTATGTAGTCGATGTTCACATAACACCACTAGAGGTTAGACAACATACATCTTATCAAAATATCGAACGAATACCAAATTCACATGACTACTAATAGCAAGACTTCTCCCTTGTCCTCAGGAATAAATGTAACTACTCACAAAGCATATTCATGTTCATAATTAGAGGGGTAATAATGTGCATATAGGATCTGAACATATGATCTTCCACAAAATAAACCAACTAGCATCAACTACAAGGAGTAATCAACACTACTAGCAACTTACTAGCACTAATCCCAGACTTGGAGACAAGAATTGGATACAAGAGATGAACTAGGGTTTGGAGATGAGATGGTTCTAGTGAAGATGTTGATGGAGATTGCCCTCTCCCGATGAGAGGAGCGTTGGTGATGATGACGATGATGATTTCCCCCTCCCGGAGGGAAGTGTCCCCGGCAGAACAGCTCTGCCGGAGCCCTAGATTGGTTCCAGCAAGGTTCCGCCTCATGGCGGCGGAGTCTCGTCCTGAAAGGTTGCCTTCTATTTTTTTCTCATCGAAAGACTTCATATAGGAGAAGATGGGCGTCGGAGAGCCACCAGGGGCCCATGAGGTAGGGTGCGCGCCCAGGGGGGGGACCCTCGTGAGCAGGGTGTGGGCCCCCTGGCCTTCATCTTTGGCGATGATTTTTATTTATTTATTTTAAGGTATTCCGTGGAGTTTGAGGACTTTTGGAGTTGCGCAGAATAGTCCTCCAATATTTGCTCCTTTTCCAGCCCAGAATTCCAACTGCCGGCATTCTCCCTCTTCATGTAAACCTTGTAACATAAGAGAGAATAGCCATAAGTATTGTGACATAATGTGAAATAACAGCCCACAATTCAATAAATATTGACATAAAAGCATGATGCAAAATGAACGTATCAATAGACTATTGCTTTGAATCACTCGTGTCTCAATATTCATTCCATGATTAGACATATGATCAAGATTATGCTAGGTAGCATTCCACATCAAAAATTATCTTTTTATCATTTACCTATTCGAGGACGAGCAGGAATTAAGCTTGGGGGTGCTGATACGTCTGCGTCGTATCTATAATTTTTTATTGTTCCATGCCAATATTATTCAACTATCATATACTTTTGGCAACTTTTTATACTATTTTTCGGACTAACATATTGATCCAGTGCCCAGTGCCAGTTCCTGTTTGTTGCATGTTTTATTTTCGCAACAACCCAATATCAAATGGAATCCGAATGGGATAAAAATGGACGGAGAATTATTTTGGAATATTTGGGATTTTCCGGAGGAAGAATCAACGCGAAACGATGCCCGAGGTGGCCAGGAGATAGGGCGCGCCCTCCCCCTGGGCGTGCCTGACACTCTCCTGGGCCACCCATAAGGCGGTTGATGCTCTTCTTTTTCCGCAAGAAAGCTAATTTTATGAGAAAAATCTGGGCGAAAGATTCACCCTAATCAGAGTGGATCTCCGGATATAAAAGAAACAGTGAAGGGGAAGGATCTAGGAACATAGAAACAGAGAGGTAGATCCAATCTCGGAGGGGCTCTCGCCCCTCCCAAGCCATGGGAGCCAAGGACCAAAGGGGAAACCCTTCTCCCATCTAGGGAGGAGGTCAAGGAAGAAGAAGAGGAAGGGGGGCCCTCTCCCTCTTGCTTCCGGTGGCGCCGGAGCGCTGCCGGGGCCCATCATCATCACCACGATCTTCACCAACACCTCCATTATCTTCACCAACATCTCCATCACCTTCCCCTTTCTATCTACAGCGGTCCACTCTCCCGCAACCCGCTGTACCCTCTACTTGAACATGGTGCTTTATGCTTCATATTATTATCCAATGATGTGTTGCCATCCTATTATGTCTGAGTAGATTTTTGTTGTCCTATCGGTGATTGATGAATTGCTATGATTGGTTTGAGTTGCATGTTTTATTATTGGTGCTGTCCTATTGTGCCCTCCGTGTCGCGCATGCGTGAGGGATTCCCGCTGTAGGGTTTGCAATATGTTTATGATTTGCTTATGGTGGGTGGCGTGAGTGACAGAAGCATAGACCCGAGTAAGTAGGTTGTTTGCGTATGGGATAAAAGGGACTTGATACTTTAATGCTATGGTTGGTTTTTACCTTAATGAATCTTTAGTAGTCGTGGATGCTTGCTAGAGTTCCAATCATAAGTCCATATGATCCAAGTAGAGAAAGTATGTTAGCTTATGCCTCTCCCTCAAATAGAATTGCAATAGTGATTACCAGTCTAGTAATGTAGTCAATTGCTTAGGGACAATTTCACAACTCCTACCACCACTTTTCCACACTCGCTATATTTACTTTATTGCTTATTTATGTAAACAGCCCCTACTTTATATTTACGTGTTCTTTATTATCTTGCAAACCTATCCAACAACACCTACAAAGTACTTCTAGTTTCATACTTGTTCTAGGTAAAGCGTACGTCAAGCGTGCGTAGAGTCGTATCAGTGGCCGATAGGACTTGAGAGTATATTTGTTCTACCTTTAGCTCCTCGTTGGGTTCGACACTATTACTTATCGAAAGAGCTCCTCTTCCCGTCCAGCCCCGCCACCGGCTGGCGAGCTGCCGGTGCAGGTCAGGTCGACGGACCCGCAGCCGCCGCCCCCGTCCGGTTTCCTCCTCTATCTCTCTCTGACCTCGTTCTCTCTCTTCTCCCCGCAGGAACGCCTTGGCGCTCGCTGCCGGATCTTGCGCCGCCGTTCTCTGCAGACGCCGCCGCCGCCGGGAATGGGGTCCCCGGGGCCGGATCTGCCCGGATCCGCCCGTCCCTGTCCTCTCCTCGCGCCCCGGCCTCCTCCTGGCGCTCGCCGCCGGCGCCACCTCCGCTCGTCCTCGTCAGGCGAGGACGACGCCCTCGCCTCCCCAGGCCCAGACGCAGCCAGCCCAAGGCCCAGCCGAAGCCAGCCAGGCCCAGCCGGCCCCTCTCCACCGAGTCGGGCAAAGAGCCCATGGTGAGCAGCACCCGCGCTTCTCCTGTGCACTATTGTCCCAACTGCAGTAGATTCGGCCCTGTTATTTTTTTTCCGTTCTGCGAATTTGTCTATTATCCAGAAAACTGCATTTTTACAGATTGGACCCTAAACTTCATGCATATAATAACTCATGAACCGTGCATCATATTAAAATAATTTATATATGTAAAATGCTCAGAAAATTGTGTAGATTAATAATATGCCATTTTCATCCATGTTTAAAATGTTTAAAATGCTATTTGCATATCATTTGCATGTATAACATGTTAAAATGATTTATTTCATAACTAAATAACCGTAGCTCCAATTTTAATAAACTTTATATCTAAATGGGGTGGAAAAATGCCTAGTTTAACATGGTCCACTTTATTTTCCTGTTTAACAACCTTAAAATTGTGTTTAGGGCAGAACAGTACCAAATCCATAATTTGCACATGGGGATTTTCCGGAATTGTTGTTTGTTATTTCCGGCCTCATTTAAACTTGCCTAAATAGATGACTTTATTATGCTTCACTTCTTGCCATGTTAATCAACATTTAATATTGTTGGGTACCCAAACGAGATGAAACTAAATATGTCAATGTGGTGTTTCGTCAATATGCAACTCGTTGCATATTGAGCTCCACTTAACTTGTAGTATTGTTTGTTGCACTTTGCCATGCCATGCCTCTTTAAACCGTACATGAATCATACTTGTTTGTGCATCATGCCATGATTATGCTTGTGTGTTTACTATGTTGTTTGCTTCTTTC
Source organism: Triticum aestivum (assembly GCF_018294505.1). Classification (NCBI taxonomy): domain Eukaryota; kingdom Viridiplantae; phylum Streptophyta; class Magnoliopsida; order Poales; family Poaceae; genus Triticum; species Triticum aestivum. The sequence continues at coordinate 710,218,721 of NC_057810.1, read as the reverse complement.
CGGGTTGCCTTCGGTTTCGTTCCGGAGTTGTGAGGATTCGTTCGACTACTTCCGCTTGTCTTCTTCATGGACTCATTCTTCTTCCTAGCGGGATTTCAGGCAAGATGACCGCTACCCTGGATCTCACTACTATCATTGCTATGCTAGTTGCTTCGTTCTATCGCTATGCTGCGCTACCTATTACCTGTTTATCAAGCCATCCCAAATTGCCATGAACCTTTAACCTTTGACACCTTTCCTATGTGAACCATTGCTTGGCTATGTTACCGCTTTTGCTCAGCCCCTCTTATAGCGTTGCTAGTTGCAGGTGAAGTTGAAGATTTCTCCATGGTGGACAGGATTTTGGTTGGGATATCACAATATCTCTTATATTATTAATGCATCTATATACTTGGTAAAGGGTGGAAGACTCGGCCTTTTGCCTAGTGTTTTGTTCCACTCTTGCCGCCCTAGTTTCCGTCATACCGGTGTTATGTTCCCGGATTTTGCGTTCCTTACGCGGTCGGGTGATTTATGGGACCACCTTGACAGTTCGCTTTGAATAAAACTCCTCCAGCAAGGCCCAACCTTGGTTTTACCATTTGCCCCACCTAGCCCTTTTTTCCCTTGGGAGTCACGCATCCCGAGGGTCATCTTTATTTTAGCCCCCCCGGGCTAGTGCTTGTCTAAGTGTTGGTCCGAACTAGAGCCCTTTGCAGCGCCCCCTCAGGGAAACTTGAGGTCTGGTTTTACTTGTACGGATTGCTCATCCGGTGTTGCCATGAGAACGAGATATGTGCAGCTCCTATCGGGATTGTCGGCGCATCGAGCGGTCTTGTTGGTCTTGTTTTACCATTGTCGAAATGTCTTGTAAACCAGGATTCCGAGTCTGATCGGGTCTTCCTGGGAGAAGGTCTATTCCTTTGTTGATCGCGAGAGCTTGTCATGGGCTAAGTTGGGACACCCCTGCAGGGTATAATCTTTCGAAAGTCGTGCATGCGGTTATAGGCAGATGGGAATTTGTTAATGTCCGGTTGTAGACAACTTGACACCAGATCCGAATTAAAATGCATCAACCGTGTGTGTAGCCGTGATGGTCTCTTTTCGGCGGAGTCCGGGAAGTGAACACGGTTTCTGTGTTATGCTTGACGTAAGTAGGAGTTCAGGATCACTTCTTGGTCATTACTAGTTGACGACCGTTCCGCTTGCTCTCTTGTCGCTCTTATTTGCGTATGTTAGCCACCATATCATGCTTAGTCGCTGCTACAGCCTCACCACTTTACCCCTTCCTTTCCCTTTAAGTTTTGATAGTCTTGATACCCATGGTAATGGGATTGCTGAGTCCTCGTGGCTCACAGATTACTACAACAACAGTTGCAGGTACAGGTTTTGCGATGATCATGACGCGAGAGCGATGCTTGCTTGCGTTGAGTTCTTCTTCTGCTTCTTCGATCAGGGGATAGGTTCCAGGTCGGCAGCCTAGGCTATCAGGGTGGATGTCGTTTGAGTTTTTGTTTGTGTTTCATCCGTAGTCGGATGATGCTCTTATGTATTGTGATGTTGTATTCGTGTGGCATTGTATGCCTTATGTATGTATCACCATCTATTATATAATGTTGATGTAATGATATCCACCTTGCAAAAGCGTTTCAATATGCGGGTCTATCCTTGGTGGGACCTTCGAGTTCCTTTTGGATAGGGTCGCATATTGGGCGTGACAAGTTGGTATCAGAGCCTCGACCGACCATAGGAGCCCCCTTGATTGTTGGCTGTTGTTGAGTCTAGAAAAAAAACTATTTTGATTCTTAGGATTATATATATCGGAGAGTAGGATTCTTTTTACTCCTCAGCCCCCTTCGTCGCTCTGGTGAGGACTCTTGACGTAGATGTTTTGTCTTTCCTCTCCTCAAATTTCACTAAAAAAAAATTTAGGATCACGCGGGTATCTTGGAATCGTTCCGATGGTTTTGTGACGAGAACATTGTTCTTGGTGCCTCCTGTCTATTTATGTGGCTTTGACCCGGGGAGTTGAGCTCCGAGGTGTTGTCGTCACAATTTTCGTTGCAGTTCTGGAATACCTGAGTTTTGCCGACATCGAAAATCTCTTTTATGCAGTTGTTGGTGAGATAACCTCGACGTCACCCAGTACTGGGGAGTTCGGGAGTATTGCCATAACTTGTATAACGGATGCTTTTCGAAGGTTGAGGTACACGATTTTCGAAGGTTTCTTGGTTATGTGTTGACGGATGGATACAGCTGGATGTAGGAATTGTTAGTTTGGGTGAGATATTTTGCTTCCCCTGTATCCCCAACACCAGATTGCATAACCAGAAAGTTTCGGGAGTTTATAGGTGGGAATTCAAGTAGCTCCTAGAATATCTTTTCGACAGATGCATGATATGAGATTGGGGTTCAACGTCTAGTGGTCCGCCTTTCCACGGTCGTTTTTACAGTGGTCTCGTTGTGTCTTAAAGAACCCTTGGCTATGTTGGTTCGGGGACACTTCGTATGTCATGTGCACTGCCTTGTACATGATGGTGTTGTACACTCGAGCCCGTGTGGGCCCCACCATGAAAACTTCGGACGGAATCTCTATCATATGTTTGTTCCGGCTTATTCTGCAAGCCAAATCCTTTGTTTTGCTTTATTTGTGGTATTCGAGTTGCTTCGAAGTCAAATGTTGAATTCATACCTTTCCTAAACGGTGTTCTCATATTTCTAGGTGAATTCTATTCCTTCTTGATCATTGAGGTTATCATGTGAATTCTTTTCCAACCGGTGTGCTTCTCTTCAAGTGGATCCGATTATTTTCAACATCCGCAAGATCAATTCTAGGTTTTCTCACCGGTGTTTGTTTCATCCGTCCCAAGTTGTCTTTGTTTTCCCACCCTTTTTCTTCTCGGAACCGGAGTCCGTAATCGAGTATCCATCCTACTCGTGCGAAGTCTTTGCTTTCTTTCCTCAATGATTTTAACCAGTGTTTTCTCTTCAAGATATTTGTCGGTTCCCCCTTCCAAGTTGCCTTTGTTTTTCCCGCCCTCCCACCCTCTTCTTCCTGGAGTCTGAGTCTGTTTCGACCATCAATTTCATTCGTGCGGAGCCTCTTCAGTCTTCCATCAATCATTTCAACTGGTGAATTCTCTGTTGTTCAACATTCTTCATCTCTTTTCCGGTGGATTAATTCCAAGCTTTCAGTGTTGATCATATTCTTTTCCTCGTGTCAAATGCTTTTTAATACATGGTGCACCTCTTAATCTTTCACTTCTCGCTATTCATTTGTTCTAGAGTGCTGAAGATATCTGGGAAGACTTGTGTTTCCATTCTCAATCCGTTCAAGATACTTCAAGGTTGTTATCTCATTCAAGTCATTTACTTCAACCGGTGCAATCCCCCCTTTCAAGTAATCGTTCAATGCTGTATCTTTTGAGTGGGCCCTAACCCACAGGTCTTTTCCCAGGATCTTACCTGACTCTTCTAATTTCCCGGAGCTATTCTCAAATCCCTTTCGAAGTTTGACGTAAGAATGAATTCTCATCAGTCATATTCCTTCTCCAAGATCGCTTTCAAATCATTTTCATTGTTGGCTCAACCTCTTTGTTTTTCATTCTCCTGGAGTATCTCAACAATTCATGGTGGTGTTTCCCATCGTCATTCTCAACATTTGAAGACCAAAGAAGAGTTTTCCTCCAAATCTTATCCGTTTCTCTCAAAGATTCGTGATTCTAGCTTGATGTCATCCTCTCATAATTATTTTAGATTGTGAGAATTCTTTTCACCAATCCGGATCTATTCAGGAGTCTTTTCAGTTTGATTCTCCGTAGCCCATCATCTTAGAATTATTCATTCAAGCTTTCAGCTCTCATTCTCCAAATCTTACCGGTGCATTGCTCAAGTATTCTCTAATCAGCTCGTGATCTCTTCGTTCTCTTGTATCAAATTCCCTCAAGTATCTTCATTTGTTCTCTAATTCTATCCGGTGATTCACCCCTTTACTTCATTCGTTTTCAATTCTTTTGATGGTTCATTCAAGATTTCACTTCCTTCGTTATCATATCAACTCATTCGTTCTTTCTGAATCCTACCGGTGGTTTGTTCAAGTTTTCCCAAGTTTGCACTATATCTCTCTTAATCATTTCTACGAGAATAAGTAGTATGCCAAATCCGTTGCTTGTCATCAATTTAAATTGGTGAAGGATACGCATAACATAAATCTTATCCTTATTTCCTCGAGGTGATTCAATTCTTTTCTTCCGGAGATTGTTCATGATGAAGTTATTCTCGGTTCTAGTGTGTCATCTATTCTTTTCCGGAGTTCCAAGTTTTCCACGTTATCTCGCCACGAAGCTTCATCTAAATCATCACAAGGCTCACCTTGTTCTTTCAATTTCTCTTTCTTTCTATCATTCTTTCATTACTGGAGTTCTTCATGGAGGCTCTACATGACGGTTCATCAAGGATTTAATTTCTTCTCGAAGTGTTCATCGAGATTCTTTTTAGAGGAGTTCAAGTATTCTTCATCTTGCATTCTGAAGTGCAATTCTTTCTACCTTATCTTTTGTGGTGGTGTTATATCACTCTTGACAATTTCCTTCATGTTTCATGATTCACATGTTGTCAAGAATGAGGTATTTTAAATCCATCAATCTTTTGTTGGAGTTATCTTGGGTTATATTTCACCTAAAGCCTTCCATTGGGAATGTTGCTATTTGTGGTACTTATCAATGATCCAAGTTTCCTCCTATTCTCTCATTAAAAGAAGTTTTCATCCCTTCGTTGGTCTCAAACAAGCAATTGTTTTTCGTTACTGGCAGGTTGTCACCTCATAGTTTTGGGATGTTTTCCATAAGCCCACTACAAGCTTATTCGTTTCGTTGTTGGTTTTTTCCAACAACTCCGTTATAACCTTCTTGGAAGGGTGCTTTCTTAGCTCAATTGTGGCAGAAGTTGGCATTTTCTTCTTCATTCTGTTATTCCAATGATCTATCTTTTATTATTTCTTCCGGAGTCTTTGTGATGTTGCTCTCGTTGACTCATCATCTTGTTTTGTCAAGATCATGTTCTTCTCCTTGTTTCTCTGTTTAGCCGGAGTGTCGTGTTTTCATTCGAGTTCTCTCAGCTTATCAAGTTTTGTCTCCTTCCTCAACCGGAGAGCTGTCTGAAATCTTTCTTACCCCTTGTGCCATTCTTATAATAGATTCGGAGGTAGTGTGTTGTTGATCTCATCAAGTATCCTCTCATCTTGTCAAATTCATGTTCAATTCCTTCTATTTTCAGTCGGAGTGCTGTCCAAATTATATCATTCTTATTCATTCTTATCTCGTTTTAACCAAAGTGGTTTCGAATTCTATCTTGTCCATTAAACTCTTGATCCATGTCTTTGCAACCTTCAAGTTATCGTAATGGTCCTTGTTCCTCTTTTCTAACGTAGTGTTTGCAATCTCGTTCATCTCTAATTGCTCAACCTCTCAAGGTTCTTTGGTTTCACTCTTTTGTCGAAGAAGCAACTTAGGTTTACCTCTTCTCTTCCTCTTTCTTTTCCCTCCGGTGCCATCCTAGATCTCGGGATGAGATCCTCTCGTAGTGGTGGAGTGTTGTAACGCCCCGGATACAACTTTCCATATTCGTAACTCCGACTCTTGCCATTTCCGGCTATGTGATTTTTATTTTCTCCATGGTTGGGTTTTTGTCTGTTGTTTTGCATTTTGTTCTTGTTACGCATCTCGTCTCAAGTCATCATTCGCATTGCATCGGCATCGTTTTCATAAAACTTGCATCCGTTCGGGTTCCGCCGGTTCTCTCCGTTGTCCATTCCGAGCCCCGACACTCTCACACGCGCCCGCAGCACCTCCGAAATATTATTTTATAAGTGGCATAAAAATGTTCTCGGAATGGGATGAAACTTGTCATGCCGTCTTATTATAGTGTAGACAGGCCGCCTGCCAAATTTCGTCGCATTCGGAGTCCGTTTGACTGCCCAACCGTTAGACATATAGCGGTACCGCTGTCGGTACCTTCGTCGGATGTTTTCGGTCTCCGAAACCGTGCGGGTCGCACTTCTTCCCCTCTCTTCTCAGCCGAGGCCCTCTTCACAGCCCAGTAGACCCACCTACCTACCCCCCTCCGCTCCGGACAGTCCGATGGCGATCGAACGTCTCCGAAATGGAGCAAAACCCCAACCCTAGCCTCCTTTTCCTATAAAAGGAAGCCACCCTTCCATTTTTGGCAGCAGCCAATTCCCCTCCTCGAAACCCGCGTGCCGCCAGCCTCCTCCCGCGCCTCCACCCCGCTGCCGCCATGTGGCACCACCCCAGTGGGCAGCGCCGCCGCCAGCCTCCGCCAGGGCCAATCGGCACCCGCCATGTTCGCCTGTTCTCCCCGCGCCGCCGCGAGGCCCATCCGCGGCCCACCGCCGGGCCGAACGGGCCCCGCCAGCCCGAGCGCCTCCCGTGCCTGAGCGTCGCCTCATCGCCTTGGCTCTCCGAGGCCTTTGCCGGAGCTCCTGTTCCCGTCCAGCCCCGCCACCGGCCGGCGAGCTGCCGGTGCAGGTCAGGTCGCCGGACCCGCAGCCGCCGCCCCCGTCCGGTTTCCTCCTCTATCTCTCTCTGACCTCGTTCTCTCTCTACTCCCCACAGGAACGCCTTGGCGCTCGCTGCCGGATCTCGCGCCGCCGTTCTCTGCAGACGCCGCCGCCGCTGGGAATGGGGTCCCCGGGGCCGGATCCGCCCGTCCCTGTCCTCTCCTCGCGCCCCGGCCTCCTCCTGGCGCTCGCCGCCGGCGCCGCCTCCGCTCATCCTTGTCGGGCGAGGACGACACTCTCGCCTCCCCTGGCCCAGCCGCAGCCAGCCCCAGGCCCAGCCGAAGCCAGCCAGGCCCAGCCGGCCCCTCTCCACCGAGCCGGGCAAAGAGCCCATGGTGAGCAGCACCCGCGCTTCTCCTGTGCACCGTTGGCCCAACTGCAGTAGATTCAGCCCTGTTATTTTTTTCCTGTTCTGCGAATTTGTCTATTATCCAGAAAACTGCATTTTTACAGATTGGACCCTAAACTTCATGCATATAATAACTCATGAACCGTGCATCATATTAAAATAATTTATATATGCAAAATGCTCAGAAATTTGTGTAGATTAATAATATGCCATTTTCATCCATGTTTAAAATGTTCAAAGTGTTGTTTGCATATCATTTGCATGTATAACATGTTAAAATGATTTATTTCATAACAAAATAACCGTAGCTCCAATTTTAACAAACTTTATTTGTAAATGGGGTGGAAAAATGCCTAGTTTAACATGGTCCACTTTATTTTCCTGTTTAACAACCTTAAAATTGTGTTTAGGGCAGAACAGTAACAAATCCATAATTTGCACATGGGGATTTTCCGGAATTGTTGTTTGTTATTTCCGGCCTCATTTAAACTTGCCTAAATAGATGACTTTATTATGCTTCACCTCTTGCCATGTTAATCAACATTTAATATTGTTGGGTACCCAAACGAGATTAAACTAAATATGTCAATGTGGTGTTTCGTCAATATGCAACTCGTTGCATATTGAGCTCCACTTAACTTGTAGTATTGTTTGTTGCACTTTGCCATGCCATGCCTCTTTAAACCGGACATGCATCATACTTGTTTGTGCATCATGCCATGATTATGCTTGTGTGTTTACTATGTTGTTTGCTTCTTTCCGGGTTGCCTTCGGTTTCATTCCGGAGTTGTGAGGATTCGTTCGACTACTTCCGCTTGTCTTCTTCATGGACTCGTTCTTCTTCCTAGCGGGATTTCAGGCAAGATGACCGCTACCCTGGATCTCACTACTATCATTGATATGCTAGTTGCTTCGTTCTATCGCTATGCTGCGCTACCTATTACCTGTTTATCAAGCCATCCCAAATTGCCATGAACCTCTAACCTTTGACACCTTTCCTATGCGAACCATTGCTTGGCTATGTTACCGCTTTTGCTCAGCCCCTCTTATAGCATTGCTAGTTGCAGGTGAAGTTGAAGATTTCTCCATGGTGGACAGGATTTTGGTTGGGATATCACAATATCTCTTATATTATTAATGCATCTATATACTTGGTAAAGGGTGGAAGACTCGGCCTTTTGCCTAGTGTTTTGCTCCACTCTTTCCACCCTAGTTTCCGTCATACCGGTGTTATGTTCCCGGATTTTGCGTTCCTTACGCGGTCGGGTGATTTATGGGACCCCCTTCACAGTTTGCTTTGAATAAAACTCCTCCAGCAAGGCCCAACCTTGGTTTTACCATTTGCCTCACCTAGCCCTTTTTTCCCTTGGGAGTCGCACATCCCGAGGGTCATCTTTATTTTAGCCCCCCGGGCCAGTGCTTGTCTAAGTGTTGGTCCGAACTAGAGCCCTTTGCAGCGCCCCCTCAGGGAAACTTGAGGTCTGGTTTTAGTTGTACGGATTGCTCATCCGGTGTTGCCCTGAGAACGAGATATGTGCAGCTCCTATCGGGATTGTCGGCGCATCGGGTGGTCTTGCTGGTCTTGTTTTACCATTGTCGAAATGTCTTGTAAACCGGGATTCCGAGTCTGATCAGGTCTTCCTGGGAGAAGGTCTATTCCTTCGTTGATCGCGAGAGCTTGTCATGGGCTAAGTTGGGACACCCCTGCAGGGTATAATCTTTCGAAAGCCGTACCTGCGGTTATAGGCAGATGGGAATTTGTTAATGTCCGGTTGTAGACAACTTGACACCAGATCCGAATTAAAATGCATCAACCGTGTGTGTAGCCGTGATGGTCTCCTTTCGGTGGATTCCGGGAAGTGAATGCGGTTTCTGTGTTATGCTTGACGTAAGTAGGAGTTCAGGATCACTTCTTGGTCATTACTAGTTGACGACCGTTCCGCTTGCTCTCTTCTCGCTCTTATTTGCGTATGTTAGCCACCATATCATGCTTAGTCGCTACTGCAGCCTCACCACTTTACCCCTTCCTTTCCCTTTAAGCTTTGCTAGTCTTGATACCCATGGTAATGGGATTGCTGAGTCCTCGTGGCTCACAGATTACTACAACAACAGTTGCCGGTACAGGTTTTGCGACGATCATGACGCGAGAGCGATGCTTGCTTGCGTTGAGTTCTTCTTCTGCTTCTTCGATCAGGGGATAGGTTCCAGGTCGGCAGCCTGGGCTATCAGGGTGGATGTCGTTTGAGTTTCTGTTTGTGTTTCATCCGTAGTCGGATGATGCTCTTATGTATTGTGATGTTGTCTTCGTGTGGCATTGTATGCCTTATGTATGTATCCCCATCTATTATGTAATGTTGATGTAATGATATCCACCTTGCAAAATCGTTTCAATATGCGGGTCTATCCTTGGTGGGACCTTCGAGTTCCTTTTGGATAGGGTCGCTTGTTGGGCGTGACAAACTATCCCGTATACTTGCGGGTTATCATACTACTGCAGGGGCCTGTGGTACTATCGCTCCTAGGAGCAGTACTACCGCATGCCTCAGAAGCAACGCTAGGAATCCTTCTTTTTGCACAACAATGGAAATAGCAGAGGATGCTCCAAGGCACAAATGGAAAGGCGGTGCAAAGGGACAAAATGTGTACGTGATGATTCCACCCAAACCTTTCCACCGCGGACCCCCTCTTAATAGTACGGCTATCCTACAACTCAAATCCACCAAAAGAGATGTAGAACACCACCGTCTTCAATAGACTTCGAGGGGTACCAAACCGTCTTGTGCCTAGCTACGAAGCGACTGAAATACTCAAGGCACAGGATTAGTCCGCAAAAGCATTGTCATCAATCACCAAAAGACCTTAGGGATAAAATGCCCTTACAATCTCCTCCTTTTTGGTGGATTGATGACAATACGGGATTTGCACAAAGGGAAAGAATATAGCACATAAGCAAACACACGTCTCTAAAATATAGACGAGCTCCCCCTAGATGCGTGCCAGAGGGTAAATTGCTTTGGACTGCACGACACGTATACTAGGATCAACACTCCCCCTATATTTTATAGACAAAGCATATCTTGCAACAAAAAGGCTAACACTAAGCAAGATAGTAAATATGAGCATAACATAAATAGCACAATATAACATAAGCTCAATAAGGTAATAAGGTACGATAGAGTGCATATGTCTTACAGCATATGATAGACCAAGTCTCACGAGCAAACTAAACCAAAGTAAGCAAGGTTCAACGAAACAAACATGAGCAAAGCAAACACAAGACACAAGACTCTCGCAAATCCCTACACTCTCTACCCCTTTGGCATCGAGACGCCAAAAAGGCAGAAAGGATACCTACACACAAGTGGTGGCTCAAGTGGAGTAGTCAGACGCACGGTCCTCATCAGATTCGGCAGCAGGAATGCTCTCCTCGATGTCCTCCTTAGAATCAGTCCACTTGAAGCCTTGTTTTGCCATCCACTCAGCCTCTGGAGTGATGCGATCCTTAGAACCGCCAGAAACATCCTCTCCAAACAGCCTCATGATCTTCTTGTCACGACAGCGACTCTCCTTGGAGGCAACATGAGACCTGTACTGACCCTTGGCCTGCATGCAGAACAAGGTCTTCATCTTATTCTTCAGCCTCTTAGCCCAAGATGGCTCAGAGGTGGGAGGGGTGTAACCCTCAGAGCTGACCTCATCTACTGGCTCCTCCTCATCCTCATCTGCATCCACATCCATGGCAGCGGCAGCCTCAGCACGAGAAGTGGTGTTAGCCCACTGAGTCTTGACATGGAGCTGGATGGAATCATGTCGAATCCAATCAGGGGCCTCAAAGTCATCCTGAGGGTAGAGCTTCTCCCAAGTTGTTGAGATCAACTGAAACAGATACGGTCCATAGATGGGGACCTTGCGGTTGAAGATGGCAAACCGAAGCTCACACCACATGATATGTGAGACATCAAGTGGTAGCGTCTAAGAGTTGCACGCTTCTTCACACAGGAGCAACATGTCCACAAGATAGGCATGCACCTTGTCCTTATCCCCAATGCGTGGCAAGAGAGAGTTGCGGAAGATCTGGTACATGATGTCAAGGAAGGAGTTGAGCACCCAAGAAGACTTGCCACTGGAGAGCTTCTTCTTAACAAGGAAGGGCTAAAGCTTGTTCTTGTTGGCTGACTCGGAATTGGCATGAGGACGAACACCTTGGGGTGTAGCGAGCCCCTCATCCGAAACACCAAGCAAAGTCATGAACTCCTTCCAGGTAGCCGTCAGCCGCCGACCATTGGTCATCCAAGTCATCGTCCGGTCCTCATTAGGATGAAAGTACACCGAGGCGAAGAACTGAGCCACAATCTCCGGATCATAGTCTTTGTGAAAAGAGATGATATGCTCAGTGTCAAACTGCTCCACTAGATCCAGAGCCTCACTAAAGTATGCCCGGTGCTTCTCTTCCCTCATATGATGCATGTCGATCCAGTGCACATCCACATGGATATCCCGCTTGGCCTTGATCACATCCATATAAATGAGATTCTGCTGCTTGGTCCAAAGCAACTCATTCCCTCGAAGGTTGGCACGAGGATTCACATAGTTATTGATCTTCCTTCGAGAGATGAACTCAGCAAGTGGCATCTCATCCATACCCATGAAGGGTTCCTTGTCCTTGGTGGCGGTGGTCTTGGTCCTGTGTTGGGGGGCACTGGAGCCCTCAGGAGCTTCATCTTGATTGCACAGACGCTTGGAGCCCGTGTCATGGCTTGGGTTGGAACGGCGATCATGAGCACCTGAGCCACACACCACAAAACAAACACGCAAGAACTCGAGAAGGATCAGGGCAAAGAACGCAGCAAAACAGTGAAATAGGTAGAATTCGCACATGATAATTGCCACATGATAGATTTTACAGCAATTGTAGCACTGCTTGGTCGCGCGGAACTAAAAAATTAGTGCCGCTCCAAATCACGGTAGTACCGCGCGCGCGGTAGTACCGCGCTAGAGGTGTGGTAGTACCGCACGGGTGGTAGTACCGCGCAGGAGGTGCGGTAGTACCGCACGTTTTTAGATCTAAAACACCAAGTGAATCTGGGAACTACCGTGACGACAAAGCGGTACTACGGTCGATCAAATCTACCACGGGGCAACATATGATGTACAAACTCTACGCAATACTACTCTCCTCCATCCTACTCTTGCAAAGATTTGGCCTAAAATCTCAAGAACAACTAGCATCTCCCCAAAAACCTAGAAGCAAAGGAACAAACCAAAAGGAGAGGGATTTGGGGAAAGACCTTGTTCCATGGCAAGAGGAAGTGGTGGGGAACGATCCTATCGGTCGGAATCCGAGGAGAGCAGCCGGAGAGGGAGATCCGGCGAGGGTCTCCGGCGCCGTTCGTGCGCAGGAGAGAGAGAGGCGGCGTGGGAAGGAGTGAATGGGTATGGGGGAGTTGGAACTCCCCTGGCCGCTCTTAACCCCCACGCTCTTGCTACGCCACGGTAGTACCGCGACTCATTGTGGTAGTACCGCCCGGGCGAAAGTACCGCGCCGTGGGCGGTAGTACTGCTCCACCAACGGCAGTAAAAAATTACTGCTGTGCTAGTTGCGGTTGTACCATGTCCTTGAGGTAGTACCGTGGCGGACCCCGGTAGTACCATGAACCCAAGAAAATGCAGTTTCAAGCACAAGAAGAAAAAAACGACTTTGCACGGAACCTTCAAGAGAACACACACACCAACGAGCTAACGAGCGAGACACTGCAAACAAACAAGGGGCAACAAAGAATAAAACGGGACACAACCTCTCCAAGAAGGGGGGGTGGCCGGAGCCACCTATGTTTGAGTTGATTGGTATGGCACCACGAAGAATTATCCTTGGGCCCATGACCAAAACTCGTCTTTGAAGCACAACACTCCCCCTATGTCCATTTATGCATAATGGGGGAGGGAGAGTTCATTGAGAGAACAACACTCCCCCTATGTCCATGCCTACACCTAAACTAGACAACAAGTTGAGTGTGGTGGGGTGTGGAAGGGTTCAAGTCACATTGCTCGAATCAATGATATTTAGCTCATGCCTTAACTCGCGATCTCTTGCTTCATCCAAGGGCTTCATGAAAATATCTGCAAGGTTATCATGAGTGTTGACATACCTGAGCTCGATCTCCCCTCGCCTAATATGATCCCGAATGAAGTGATACCGAATCTCAATATGATTTGTCTTGAAGTGTTGCACCGGGTTGAGAGAAATCTTGATGGCACTTTCATTGTCACACCAAAGAGGCACTTTGTCACAAATGACACCGTACTCCTTTAAAGTTTCCCTCATCCATAGGAGTTGTGCAGAACAACTACCGGCCGCCACATATTCCGCTTCGGTGGACGAGAGAGACACACAACTTTGCTTCTTGGAAGACCAACTCACTAAAGAGCAACCCAGAAATTGGCACCTTCCAGAAGTTGGCTTCCTATCCACTTTGTCTACCTCCCAATCGGAATTCGTATATCCTTCAAGCTTGAAGTTTGCTCCTCTTGGGTACCATAAGCCAAAGTTGGGGTATGAGCCAAATATCGAAAGATTTGCTTGACCGCCACATAGTGGCTTTCCTTCGGTGCGGCTTGAAACTGTGCACATATTCCCACAGTCAACATGATATCCGGTCTAGATGCACAAAGCTAAAGCAAGGAGCCAATCATGGAGCGATATACCTTTTGATCCACCGCTTTACCATTGGGATCAAAATCAAGTTGGCACTTGGTAGGCATTGGAGTAGAAGTCGGCTTGACATCACTTAGCTTGAATATTTTTAGCATGTCTTGAGTGTATTTGGCTTGGTTGATGAAGGTACCTTCTCTTCTTTGCTTGATATCGAAACCAAGGAAAAACTTCAACTCTCCCATCAAAGACATCTTGAACTTAGAGGTCATGAGTGCGGCAAATTCCTCATTGAAAGCTTTGTTAGGGGAACCAAAGATAATATCATCAACATATAGTTGGCATACAAACAAATCCCCTTTGACCTTCTTAGTAAAAAGAGTGGGATCGATTTGCCCAACCTCAAATCCACGATCTTGTAGCAACTCAGTAAGGTGGTCATACCACGCACGTGGGGCTTGCTTAAGGCCATAGAGTGCCTTATCGAGTTGATACACATGATCCGGGAAGTAGGGATCCTCGAACCCGGGGGGTTGCTTGACATAAACCAACTCATTAATAGGACCATAAAGAAAACCACTCTTCACATCCATTTGTTGTAAATTAAAGTTTCGATGGGAAGCATAAGCAATCAGCAAACGAATGGATTCAAGGCAAGCAACGAGAGCAAGGGTTTTGACCATAGTCGATACCCTCGACCCGGGAGTAGCCTTGTCCTACCAATCTTGCCTTGTTGTGAATGATGTTCCCATGAGCATCTTGCTTGTACTTGAATATCCACTTGGTTCCAATGGCGTTGTGGTTCCCCGACGGCCTTGGCACCAATCTCCACACCTTGTTGTTCTCGAATTTGTTGAGTTCTTCATGCATGGCATTGAGCCAATCCGAATCTTCGAGCGCCTCATAGACCTTTTGGGGTTCAACACAAGAGACAAACGCGTGATGTTCACAATAGTTTGCTAATTGTCTACGAGTGCTTAACCCCTTTCTTAGGCTTCCAACCACATTTTCCATGAGATGACCTTTGGTGGTGAGCTTGGAAGCAATCTTCGCGGCACAATGCTCTAACTCCTCCTCGGATGTGGAAGGAGGAGGGTAACTTGATCATCTTGAGCACCGTCTTGAGCTTGTTCTTGGTCTTGAACTTGCTCGAGGGGGAGAACTTGACCTTGGGCATCATTTGGTGATTCACCACCATCTTGAGGTTGATCTTTCCCTTGGTTTTGTTCGAGAGGTTTAGGGCCTTCACTTTGTTCTTCAGAAGCGTGTGGGTCTTGGGGAGGTGATGGCTCCACTTGAGTAGAGCATTGTCCTTCTCCTTCGGCCACAAGGGGTTCCTCAATGGGTAGGATATGACCAATACCCATTCTTCTTATGGCTTGGGGAGGAATTTCATCACCTACATCACAAGTACCACTTTGCTCCACTTGGAAGCCGTTATTCTCGTCAAACTCTGCATTACACGTCTCCTCAGTGAGTCCGGTGGACTTGTTGAGGACACGGTAAGCATGAGAGTTTGTAGCATAACCAACAAACATGCCCTCATAAGCACTAGCCTCAAATTTAGACAAACGAACACCTTTCTTGAGAATGAAACACTTACACCCGAACACCCGGAAGTACTTGAGGTTGGGCTTGTTACCGGTAAGTATCTCATATGGAGTCTTGTTCAAGCCTTTGTGGAGATAGAGCCGATTGGATGCATGACATGCTGTGTTGATGGCTTCGGCCCAAAAGTTGAATGGAGACTTGAACTCTGCCATCATGGTCCTTGCAGCATCCATCAACATCTGGTTCTTCCTCTCCGCAACACCATCTTGTTGAGGGGTATATGGTGCAACATATTTATGCTTGATCCCCTCATCACTAAGAAACTCATCCAAGGTGTAGTTCTTGAACTCGGTGCCATTGTCACTTCTTATTGTCAAGATCTTTGCATCATGTTGACGTTGAGCTTCATTTGCAAAGTCGATGACGGTTTGTTGAGTCTCACTCTTTCTCTTTAGGAAGTATACCCACGTGTATCTTGAATAATCATCCACAATCACCAAGCAATACTTTCTACCTCCAAGACTATCAAAGGATGGAGGCCCAAAGAGATCCATGTGAAGGATCTCCAAGGGTCTCTTCGAGTAGATGATAGTCGTGGGAGGGTGAGCCTTCTCATAAAGCTTTCCTTTGATACAAGCACTGCAAGCACGATCTTTGGCAAAACTAACATTTGTTAGTCCACGGACATGGTCCCCCTTGAGAAGACTTTAAAAAGATCTCATATTGACGTGGGCTAAACAGCGATGCCAAAGCTATCCCACATCAACTTTAGCCATTAGGCATGTCACAGTCTTAGTGGGTCGCTCCAAAAAGTTAATAACATAAAGACCGTTCTCGACATGCCCAAAAAAGGCTACTTTAAGAGTCTTGCTCCACGAGAGGGCCACGGTATCAATATCAAAGAAAGTAGATTGAAAGCAAGGGACTCAACAAGCATGACTTTCTCGATCGTTAGATCATGAGAAATGACAACCTTGCCAAGACCCAATACCTTAGAAGATGAGGCATCACCCCACTCGACGTTGGTGGGCATAGAAGGAATCTTGTGCACGTCCACCACCTAGTCCTTGCTTCCGGTCATATGATTCATTGCTCCACTATCGAGCAACCATGATCCCCCACCGGAAGCAAACACCTACAAGAGATCAATGCTTGGTTTTAGGTACCCATTTTGTAATGGGTCCTTTGATGTTAGTAACAAGGGTCTTACTTACCCAAATAGACCATTCAATGTACTCATAAGGAGAACCAACAAATTTCGCATAAACATGCCCATCACTAGCACGGCACAACACATAAGAAGGGTTAAAGTCACCGGCTTTGCTGGAAGGGGTGGCATTGCCCTTTTTGACCTCACCACCCTTCACATTGTTCTTCTTCTCCTTAGGGGCACCCTCTCCCTCCTTCACAAAAGTTTGCGTGAGAGGAGGAGGTCATTTGGCCTTGTCGTTCTTCTTCTTGTTCTTAGACTTGGGTATGAACCCAACTCCTTCCTTGGCCACAACTTCCTTTTGATTGCTCAGAAGGTCATTGAGGTTCTTCTGACCTTGGATGCACGTAACAAGGCCTTTCTCAAGTTGCTCCTTCAACTTGGCATTCTCCTCCACAAGATGCTCCTTCTCACAACATGGGTGAGTGGCATTTGCATTATCAATTAATACCATATGAGGAAAGGTGGCCTTTTCTTTGGTTAGATTCACTTGGAGTTGATCATGAGACTCCTTGAGGCTAGCATGAGCACTCTTAAAGACCTTGTGGGCCTTGTCGAGTATATCAAACTCCTCTTTGAGTCTAGCATGGTCAACGCCAAGTTTAGCCTTCTCGGAAGTTAGCACATGAGATACAACAAGAGCATGATCAAGATCTTTCTTTAACTTAGCATGGCCATCGTTGTGTGACTCCTCAAGAGCCAAACGATGCTCATGCTCTTCCTCAAGAGCATTAGAGAGATCCGATATCTCATCGGCATAGTCACGACTATAACCTTCCATCTTAGAGATGGTTTATTCATGAGCCTCAATCATGTCATTAGCTTCACCAAGTTGTTCCAAGAGAGCAATGGAGTGCTTCTTGGATTTGCCCTTGAGCTTACTCATAAAAGACTCAAATTCATTTACTTCCTCATTAGACCCCTTACTTTCATCAATGTCATCCGTCAAGGAAGGATTAGTAATGATGGTGATTTTGATGTTGGGGGTTACCTTGTTGGTGGCTTTAGCCATGAGACACTTGGCGGTGCTGTTCTCATTGGGTGAGTCGAAGAGGGACATCCCGAGGAGGTGTGGCAATGGCAACGGAGGCCATGGACATGGATTCACTATCTTCATCATCATCGTCATCCTCATGGTATTCTTCTTGAACCACCAACCCTCGAGTAGGAGTCTTTTTGGTGAAGTTGTTCTTGTTGGGGAAGGACTTGGCTTTGTCCTTTCGAATGAGCTTGCCACCATTGTCTTCCCGCTTCTCGTAAGGGCAATCCACAACAAAATGGCTCACATTGCCACAATTGTAACATGTTCTCACACGTTGCTTGCCCTTGAACCCACTTGAGTTGTTCTTGTTGAAGTTGGGCCTTGTGTTCTTCTTGCTCCAAAATTGCCTTGAAGCAAGAGGCATGTGCTCATGATAATCATATTTTGTATCTTCGGGGTTTCTCTCCTCATCTTCCTCTTCTTCCTCTTCTTCCACACTAACCTTGGCCTTCAAGGCAAGGTTGGGCTTCTTTACCCTTTGAGAGCGCAGCACCGCATTGTCGGCGGTCTTGTCCAAGATCATCATTGCCACAAACTCATCCAACACTTCATTTGAGGTCAAGGAGTGGAAGTCCGGTCTTTGACGAATGACGGAGGACAAGGCCTTGTGGTAAGGCATCATTGCTTTGAGGAACTTGCGCTTGATCCAATTGTCATCCGTGTCCTTGCTACCATGATCTCGGAGTGAGACCGCAAGCTTGGTTACCCTCCGAAAGAGCTCACGAGGTTCTTCATCTTCTTTCATTGCAAACTCATCGGCTTCATCTTGCACCACTTAATAGTTGGAGCATTGAATGCTTGCACTCCCCTTATATAGGGAAACAACACAATGCCATGCGTCTTTGGCCATGGCGAAGGGTCAAAGATGAGGGAGATCTTCGGGTAGAACTGCATCTTGAATGATGAAGAGAGCATTCTCATTGAATTGATGGTCCAGTGCTTCTCTAGGGGTGAAGTTGCTTCAGTCATGTGGATGGAAACCTTCTTCAATGATTCTCCAAAGGTTATTATTCACATGATTTAAATGACGCTTGAAGCAATATACCCAAGAATCAAAGTCCTCATTTTTTACAATCTTAGGAGGAGGGACGGCATGATTTAAATGAGTAGAAGGAATCGGTCCTCCATAAACTGGAGGAGCCACATGGGCAAATATGTCGGTGACATTTCTACCACTAGTAGAAGGATCCTTTTCACTAGTAGCTTCCCCTTGTCGGAGTTAGCATCCGTCACCTTGTCAGTGGGATCACCCACTTTCCGAGGTAGATAGTTTAAGTCCTTCTAAGAATTTATTAAACATGCTTTCAACCTCGGTAGTCATGGAGGTTTTCAATGTGTCCAAAGCCACATTGAGTTCCTCACGAGACACCGTGGTCCCCCCTTCACCCGTAGACGATATCGGATTCACACCGGAGTGCTCCTTCCTACCGTCTACGGTGTCAACCATACTCTTCGGACGGCAAAGTCCTTAATAAAGAGACGATGCTCTGATACCAATTGAAAGGAGCGATATAGTTGACTAGAGGGGGGTGAATAGGCAACTAACAATTTTTAGCTTTTGTTTACCAAATTAGACTTTTCATCAAAGTAGGTTGTCTAGATATGCAACTAGGTGAACAACCTATATGATGCAACAACAACAAGCACACAAGCAAGCAAGGAATATAACACAAGTAAGGTTGCAAAAGTAAAGGCACAAGGTAACCAATAGTGGAGCCGGTGAAGACGAGGATGTGTTACCGAAGTTCCTTCCTTTTGAGGGAAGTACGTCTCCGTTAGAGCGGTGTGGAGCCACAATGCTCCCCAAGAGGCCACTAGGGCCACTGTATTCTCCTCACACCCTCACACAATGCGAGATGCCGTGATTCCACTATTGGTGCCCTTGAAGGCGGCGACCGAACCTTTACAAACAAGGCTGGGGCAATCTCCACAACTTAATTGGAGGCTCCCAACGACACCACGATGCTTCACCACAATGGACTATGGCTCTGAGGTGACCTCAACCGTCTAGGGTGCTCAAACACCAAAGAGTAACAAGATCTACTAGGGATTAGTGGGGGGAATCAAATTTCTCTTGGTGGAAGTGTAGTCGGGGCCTTTTCAACCAATCCCGAGCAAATCAACTAGTTTGATTGGCTAGGGAGAGAGATCGGGCAAAAATGGAGCTTCGAGCAACAATGGAGCTTAGGGATGGAAGAGGTGGTCAACTAGAGGAAGAAGACACCCCTTATATAGTGGAGAGACAAATCCAACCGTTATCCACTTACTCAGCCCGCGACCTGCGGTACTACCACTCCAGACAAGCAGTACTACCGCAGGGGCCCATGGTACTACCGCTGCAACGGCAGGGGCTAGTCCAGGCCAGAGCCGCCAAGGCTGAGAGCGGTACTGCCGCTGACGCGGTACTACCGCTCCCCTTGCGTTACTACTGCAAGGCCAGAATGGACTAGGCTGGGAAGGGCACAGATGAATAAAAATACATCCGTGCCTACTTCCGATGAAAATCGAACAGTGCAAAAATCCGACATGGTACTAACGCACCAGGCGTGCGGTACTACCGCACAGGGAGCGGATGTAAAAAATTACATCCGCCCCTACTTCCGCTCGTGTTACTGAGCCACACCAGGACTCACGGTACTACCATGCACCTCGGGCGCTACTACCGCGTACGGCACGGATGTAAAAAACTACATCTGCCTCTACAGCCGCAAGTGAGGCTGAGCCTGGCCTGAGGCCACGGTACTACAACTCCATAGGAGCGGTACTACCGTGTGCTCCTACGGTACTACCGCTCCTAGGAGCAGTACTACCGCATGCCTCAGAAGCAACACTAGGAATCCTTCTTTTTGTACAACAATGAAAATAACAGAGGATGCTCCAAGGCGCAAAGGGAAAGGCGGTGCAAAGGGAGAAAACGTGTATGTGATGATTCCATCTGAACTTTTCCACCGCGGAGCCCCTCTTAATAGTACGGCTATCCTACGACTCAAATCCACCAAAAGAGACGTAGAACACCACCGTCATCAATAGACTTCGAGGGGTACCACACCGTCTTGTGCCTAGCGACGAAGCTACTGAAATACTCAAGGCACATGATTAGTCCGCAAAAGCATTGTCATCAATCACGAAAACACCTTAGGGATAAAATGCCCTTACAGTCGCCTTATGGAATTGTTTTTTGTAATGGCAAAAAATTAAGATACTAGCCATGGAGCCGTACAGCTCCAGAAGATAATAATTTCTGTACATAGTTATTACACGATGATCGTCATAAGGGTCAATCAGGCCCACCTCACCGTTGTATGCTGATGGATGTGCCTCGGCAGGCTGTATTCTACACCAAGAATATTGGTGCCGAGCCCTAGATTGCTCTTTGCGCCGGTGCCCAGCTCCCTCCCGCTCTCTACCTCTCTCTGCACTCTTTTCTCTCTAGCATGAACCGAGGAGGAAGAAGGAGGGAAGAATGATGAGACACGGGACACTGTCATGTTTTCCGGCGCACATACGTCTGCCGACCACAACGGCAATCCTTTTCCCAAGCATGAATTCAACAATATAGGCCAGGTTACAACGATCAGCTCGGAGGCATTATATAGCCAAGCCTACATTAGGCACAAGCAATATTTTAAATAGCACGCTACAAAATATAGCGAGGCCCTTCTCTAAATGCTACACAAGTTATAGCGTGCTAATAGCGTGCTATATTTCAAAATAGCGTTTGCAAAAAAAATCAAATATATCTAGAAATAAAGTATTTAAGCAACTAAGTCTTTCATAGGAGCAAGCAATATATGCCTCTGATAAAAGGAGTGAGAAAGCTAGTGGGAGAATATGATAAAAGGAGTGAGGAAGCTACTGGTCGTGGGTTGATTCTTGACCTGCTGGGCCTGCTGGCTGTGCTTATTTCAGTTTTGCATGGTCTGCATGTTATAACATTACAATGTTACAACATTATAGCGTGTGTAGCGCGCTAATTACGTGATTAGCACCGTAGCGTCCGATTTTACCAAAACGTAACGTCTCCCTTCCAAATATGCTATAACCGCGTTATAACGGCGAAATATCGTGCTATTTAAAATATTGGGCACGACCCCCGTGATCCCTGCCCAGCCAGAGCCCAGATCGGCCCGCTCCGCTCGAGGGCACCATGCGCACGGCTCGCGGCGAGCCCGCTACGATCGCGCCCACCTCGATACCCTGTAACCACCTGAACCTAGTCCTACTCTTGCCCGATGGATGCGCACATGCACACACACCCTTGAGCTACGCACATGCACGTACACCCTCGAGCTACGCACGCACACACACTATCTGGACACGCCCCAGATAATAGCCATACCTGCCCAGACAGTGATCGGACTAAGACCAGACACTCGCACGCACGCATGGCCACGGACCCGGCGTAGCCGGGCCAGCGCCCGACACGCTCAGAGCGCGCGCACACGCTGGACATGCCATCCGTGGATTATTGGCCAACAAAGAGCCCAAGAGGCAGGGGATAGCCTGCTACGATGCGATAAGACATTGCTTCATCAACTGAGCAACGACGAACTTGTTGGGAAACGTAGCATGCAATTTCAAAAAAATTCATATGTTCGCGCAAGATCTATCTAGGAGATGCATAGCAACAAGAGGGGGAGAGTGTGTCCGCATACCCTCGTAGACCAAAAGCGGAAGCATTTGCTCAACGCGGTTGATGTAGTCGAACGTCTTCTCGTTCTGACCGATCGAGTACCGAACATGCGGCACCTCTGAATTGTACACAGGTTCAGTGCGATGACGTCCCTCGATCTTTTGATCCAGCACAGGGTTGAAGGAGTATATGAGTTCCGTCAGCATGACGGCGTGATGACAGTAATGGTGATGTGATCCACGAGGGCTTCGCCTAAGCACCGTGAGAATATGACCGGAGGCATAAACTATGGAGGGGGGCGCCGCACACTGCTACGTCGTGAGCTTGCGTTGGTTTTCTTTGAAGAGGGAAGGGTGATGCAGCAATAGTACCATAAGTATTTCCCTCATTTTTTGAGAACCAAGGTATCAATCCAGTAGGAGGCTCCTCAAAAGTCCCACGCACCTACACAAACAAACAAAGAACTCACAACCAACGCAATAAAGGGGTTGTCAATCCCTTCATGGCCACTTGCAAAAGTGAGATGTAATAGAGATAGTATGATAAGATAAATATATTTTTGATATTTTATAATATAGATGCAAAAAGTAAAGATGCAAATAAAAGTAGATTGGAAGCAAATATGATAAGAGATAGACCCGGGGGCCATAGGTTTCACTAAAGGCTTCTCTCAAGATAGCACAAGTATTACGGTCGGTGAACAAATTACTGTCAAGCAATTGATAGAAAAGCGAGAATTATGAGATTATCTAGGCATGATCATGTATATAGGCATCACGTCTGCAACAAGTAGACCGACTCCTGCCTGCATCTACTACTATTACTCCACACATCGACCGAATCCTGCCTGCATCTATAGTATTAAGTTCACAAAGAATAGAGTAACACATTAAGCAAGATGACATGATGTAGAGGGATAAACTCATGCAATATGATATAAACCCCATCTTTGTATCCTCGATGGCAACAATACAATACGTGCCTTGCAACCCTTTATGTCACTAGGTAAGGACACCGCAAGATTGAACCCAAAGCTAAGCACTTCTCCCATGACAGGAAAGATCAATCTAGTAGGCCAAACCAAACTGATAATTCGAAGAGACTTGCAAAGATAACTCAATCATACATAAAAGAATTCAGAGGAGATTCAAAATTTTCATAGATAAACATGATCATAAACCCACAATTCATCGGATCTTGACAAACACACCGCAAAAAAGAGATTACATCGAATAGATCTCCACAAGAGAGGGGGAGAACATTGTATTGAGATCCAAAAAGAGAGAAGAAGCCATCTAGCTAATAACTATGGATCCAAAGGTCTGTGGTAAACTACTCACAACTCATCGGAAGGGCTATGGTGTTGATGTAGAAGCCCTCCGTGGTCGATTCCACCTCCGGCGGAGCGCCATCGAAGGCTCCAAGATGGGATCTCGCGGATACAGAAGGTTACAGTGGTGGAAATTGCCTTCCGGGTGCTGCCTGGATGTTTTCGGGGTACTAGGCTTATATAGGAGGAAGAAGTACGTCGGTGGCCGCCCAAGGGGCCCACAAGACAGGGGGTGCGCCCTCCTATCTCGTGGAGGCCTCGGCTGCTTCTTGACTTGCACTCCAAGTCCTTTGGATCCCTTTCGTTCCAAAAATCACGCTCCCGAAGGTTTCATTCCGTTTGGACTCCGTTTGACATTCCTTTTCTTCTAAATACTAAAATAGGCAAAAAATAGCAATACAGGTTGGGCCTCCGGTTAGTAGGTTAGTCCCAAAAATGATAAGAATGTGTAAAATAAAGCCCATAAACATCCAAAAGGGGTAATATAATAGCATGGAACAATCAAAAATTATAGATACGTTGGATACATATGAAGCATCCCCAAGCTTAATTCCTGCTCGTCCTCGAGTAGGTAACTGATAAAAAAGAAAATTTTGATGTGGAATTCTACCTAGCATAATTCTCAATGTAATTTTCTTTAATGTGGCATGAATGTTCAGATCCAAATGATTCAAGATAAAAGCTTATAAAACATAAAAATAATAATACTTTGAAGCATACTAACAAATAATCATGTCCTATCAAAATAGCATAGCCAAAGAAAGCTTATCCCTACAAAATCACATAGTTAGGCCATGCTTCATTTCCATTACACAAAATACTCCCATCATGTACAACCCCGATGACGAGCCGAGCAATTGGTTCATAGTTTTTAATGCGCTTCAGCTTTTTTCAACTCTTACGCAATACATGAGCGCAAGCCATGGACATAGCACTATGGTGGTAAATGGTGGTGGTTGTAAGGACAAAAAGGGAAAAGATAGTCTCACATCAACAGTGTATCAACGAGCTATGGAGATGCCCATCAATAGATATCAATGTGAGTGAGTAGGGATTGCCATGCAACGGATGCACTAGAGCTATAAATATATGAAAGCTCAACAAAAGAAACTAAGTGGGTGTGCATCCAACTTGCTTTATCCCAAAGACCTAGGGCATTTTGAGGAAGCCCATCATTGGAATATACAAGCCAAGTTCTATAATGAAAATTTCCCACTAGTATATGAAAGTGACAATATATGAGACTCTCTATCATGAATATCATGGTGCTACTTTGAAGCACAAGTGTGGAAAAAGAGATAGTAGCATTGTCCCTTCTCTCTTTTTCTCTCATTTTATTATTTTTTTCTTTTTTTATTTTCTCTTTTTTTTTCTTTGGCCTCTTTTTTTCTTTTTTTCTGGCCTTACTCTTTTTTTTTCTTTTTTTAAAAGTCCGAAGTCTCATCCCGACTTGTGGGGGAATCATAGTCTTCATCATCTTTTCCTCACTAGGACAATGCTCTAATAATGAAGATCATCACACTTTTATGGATTTACAACTCAAGAATTATAACTCAAAGCTAGAACAAGATATGACTCTATATGAATGCCTCCGGCGGTGTACCGGGATATGCAATGAATCAAGAGCGACATGTATGAAAAATATGAAGGTGGCCTTGCCACAAATACGATGTCAACTACATGATTATGCAAAGAGCAATATGACAATGATGAAACGTGTCATAATAAACGGAACGGTGGAAAGTTGCATGGCAATATATCTCGGAATGGCTATGGAAATTCCATAATAGGTAGGTATGGTAGCTGTTTTCAGGAAGGTAAATAATGGGTTCAATACCGGCGAAAGTTTCGTGGTAATAAGAAAGCTAGCAAAGTGGAAGGATGAGTGTGCGTATATCCATGGACTCACATTAGTCATAAAGAACTCATATACTTATTGCAAAAGTCTACTTAGCCCTTGAAGCAAAGTACTACTACGCATGCCCCAAGGGGGATAGATTGGTAGGAAAAGACCATCGCTCGTCCCCGACTGCCACTCATAAGGAAGACAATCAAAAGAGCACCTCATGCAACAAATTTGTCACACAACTTTTACCATACGTGCATGCTACGCGACTTGCCAACTTCAACAAAAGTATTTCTCAATTTCATAATTATCCACTAGCATGACCCTAGCATTACTACCTTTATATCTCAAAACAATTATCAAGCAACAAATTGATCATAGCACCCAATTCTCTTCTATGATAGTTTTTATTATACCCAACTTGGATGCTCCTCATTCTAGGACCAAATTTGTAACCAAAGCAAATACCATGATGTTCTAAAATACTCTCAAAATAATATAAGTGAAGCATGAGAGACTAGCAATTTCTTCAAAATTAAGTTACCACCGTGCTCTAAAAGATATAAGTGAAGCACTAGAGCAAAAACTATCAATCTTAAAAGATATAAGTGAAGCACATAGAGTATTCTAGCAAATTATAATCAAGTAGGCTTCTCCCAAAAGGTGTGTACATCAAGGATGATTGTGGTAAACTAAAAATCAAAGACTAATATAATACACGACGCTCCAAGCAAAACACATATAATGTGGCGAATAAAAATATAGCTCCAAGTAAAGTTACCAATGAACGAAGACGAAAAAGGGGATGCCTTCCCGGGGCATCCCCAAGCTTAGGCTTTTGGCTATCCTTGAATATCTTGGGGTGCCATGAGCATTCCCAAGCTTAGACTTTTGCCACTCCTTATTCCATAGTCCATAAAAGATTTAGCCAAAACTTGAAAACTTCACAACACATAACTCAACGGGAAATCTTATAAGATCCGTTAGTGAAAGAAAACAAAACCAACACATAAGGTACTGTAATGAACTAATTATTTATTTATTTTGGTTTTAAACCTACTGTATGCCAACTTCTCTATGGTATATAAACTATTTTACTAGCCATAGATGCATCAAAATAAGCAAACAACACACGAAAAACAGAATCTGTCCAAAACAGAACAGTCTGTAGCAATCTGTAACTAACGCAAACTTATGGAACTCTAAAAATCCTACCAAAATAGGAAGTCCTAGAAAATTTGTCTATTTATCAGAAGAAAGAATAACCAATGCAAAATCAAGTTTCTGTGATTTAACAAAATTAAATTGGTGCGCGCAAAGTTTCTATTTTTCAGCAGAATCAAATTAACTATCATCATAGGTTATCCTATAGGTTCTACTTGGCACAAACACTAATTAAAAGATCGAAACACATCTAAACAGAGAGTAGATGCAAGATTTATTACTAAACAGGAACAAAAACAAAAAACACAAAGAAAATTGGGTTGCCTACAAACTAGCGCTATCGTTTAACGCCCCTAGCTAGGCATAAAAGCAAAGATAGATCTAAGTAGTGCCATCTTTGGCACTTGATTCATAAGTAGCTCGCATGATAGATTCATAAGGTAATTTGACTTTCTTTCTTGGAAAGTTCTCCATGCCTTTCTTTAATGGAAATTGGAATCTAATATTCCCTTCCTTCATATCAATAATCGCACCAATCGTTCTAAAGAAAGGTCTACCAAGAATAATAGGGCAAGAAAGATTGCAATCTATATCAAGAACGATAAAATCTATGGGCACCAAATTTCTATTTGCAACGATGAGAACATCATTGATCCTTCCCATTGGCTTTTTAATGGTGGGATCCGCAAGGTGCAAATTTAAAGAGCAATCATCAAGATCATGGAAACCTAGAATATCACATAAAGTTTTCGGAATTGTGGAAACACTAGCACCCAAATCACACAAAGCAAAACACTCATGAACTTTAATTCTAATCTTTATAGTAGGTTCCCACTCATCATTAAGTTTTCTAGGTATAGAAACTTCCAAATTAAGTTTTTCATCATAAGATTGCAACAAAGCATCAACGATATGTTAGGTAAAAGCTTTATTTTGACTATAAGCATGAGGAGAATTAACAACGGGTTGCAACAAGGAAATACAACCTTCTAAAGAACAATTATCATAATCAAATTCCTTGAAATCCGAGATAGTGGGTTCAATACTATTTAAAGTCATGACCTCTCCAATCCCACTTTTACCAAATTTGGCATCAAGATCTAAAAACTCCGAATTTTTGGGACGCCTTCTAAGTAGAGTTGACTCATCTTCAGTCCCATTATTATCAAGATTCATATTGCAAAACAAAGATCTAATAGGAGACACATCAATAACTTTAAGATCCTCATCATTATTTTCATATAACTTTTCTGGTTTGGCAGCCATCTTATTGACTAAGGTAGCTTGCTTATCAGAAATTTTGGCTATATCATTTTCAAGCCGGGAAATTTGAGAGTTCACACCATAAAATTCTTTATTCATATCATCAAGCTCCTTATTCATAAAACTCAAAAACCCTTTTTGTTCTTTAAGCTCTTTTCTGAAGAAATTATTATGCTCAAATTGCAAATTCATAAAGCTTCTAATGTTTGATTCAATCTCATCCATCCTTCTAAGAAGGAGGTCGGTACTCTTAGGCAAAGCCATAAGGACAAATAGGCACACAAGCAAATAGAAAAAGGCAAGCGGAAAGAGAGGAGGAAATTGGGAAAGAGAGGGCGAATAAAACGGCAAGGGAGAAGTGAGGGATAGGAAAATGAGAGGCAAATGGAAAATAATGTAAATGCGAGGGAGATGAGTTTGTGATGGGTACTTGGTATGTCTTGACTTGAGCGAAGACCTCCCCGGCAACGGCGCCAGAAATCCTTCTTGCTACGTCTTGAGCTTGCATTGGCTTTCCTTGAAGAGGAAAGGGTGATGCAGCAATCGTAGCATAAGTATTTCCCTCAGTTTTTGAGAACCAAGGTATGAATCCAGTAGGAGGCTCCTCAAAAGTCCCATGCACCTACACAAACAAACAAAGAACTCGCAACCAACGCAATAAAGGGGTTGTCAATCCCTTCACGACCACTTGCAAAAGTGAGATCTAATAGAGATAGTATGATAAGATAAATATATTTTTGGTATTTTATAATATAGATGCAAAAAGTAAAGATGCAAATAAAAGTAGATTGGAAGCAAATATGATAAGAGATAGACCCGGGGGCCATAGGTTTCACTAGAGGCTTCTCTCAAGATAGCATAAGTATTACGGTGGGTGAACAAATTACTGTCGAACATTTGATAGAAAAGCGAATAATTATGAGATTATCTAGGCATGATCATGTATAGGCATCACATCCACAACAAGTAGACCGACTCCTGCCTGCATCGACTACTATTACTCCACACATCGACCGACTCCTGCCTGCATCTAGAGTATTAAGTTCACAAAGAACAGAGTAACGCATTAAGCAAGATGACATGATGTAGAGGGCTAAACTCATGCAATATGATATAGACCCCATCTTTTTATCCTCGATGGCAACAATACAATACGTGCCTTGCAACCCTTTCTGTCACTGGGTAAGGATACCTTAAGATTGAACCCAAAGCTAAGCACTTCTCCCATGCCAAGAAAGGTCAATCTAGTAGGCCAAACCAAACTGATAACTCGAAGATACTTGCAAAGATAACTCAATCATACATAAAAGAATTCAGAGAAGATTCAAATATTTCTCATAGATAAACTTGATCATAAACCCACAATTCATCGGATCTCGACAAACACACCACAAAAAAGAGATTACATCGAATAGATCTCTACAAGAGAGGGGGAGAACATTGTATTGAGATCCAAAAAGAGAGAAGAAGCCATCTAGCTAATAACTATGGACCCGAAGGTATGTGGATCGGAAGGGCTATGTTGTTGATGTACAAGCCCTCCATGGTCGATTCCCCCTCCGGCGGAGCACCGGCGAAGGCTCCAATATGGGATCTCGTGGATACAGAAGGTTACGACGGTGGAAATTGTGTTTCGGGTGCTCCCTGGATGTTTTCGGGGTACGTAGGCTTATATAGGAGGAAGAATTACGTCGGTGGTCGCCCGAGGGGCCCACGAGACAGGGGGCGCACCCTATAGGGGGGGTGCCCTCCTATCTCGTGGAGGCCTCGGTTGCTTCTTGACTTGCACTCCAAGTCCTCTGGATCATGTTCCTTCCAAAAATTACGCTCCCGAAGGTTTCATTCCGTTTGGACTCCGTTTGATATTCCTTTTCTTCGAAATACTGAAATAGGCAAAAAAGCAATACGGGATGGGCCTCCGGTTAGTAGGTTAGTCCCAAAAATGATAATAATGTGTAAAATAAAGCCCATAAACATCCAAAAGGGGTAATACAATAGAATGGAACAATAAAAAATTATAGATACGTTGGAGACGTATCACACACGGCTAAGAGCAATTGGGCCAATTAGTGTGTCTAATAGCCCCCCCCCCCGGCGTATATAAATGAAGGAGGCAGAGGAGGCCTTCCTAGGCGCGCCCCAAGTGGGAAGGAGTCCCACTTGGAATCTTAGTTGGATTCGGCCCCTTTCCTTCTACTGGAGGGGGCCGAAAAGGGGAAAGGAGAGGGAGTAGGAGAAGGAAAGGGGGGTGGCGCTCCCTTCCCTAGTCCAATTCGTCCTCCTCCCTTGTGGGGGGTGCACCAGCCCCTTGTGGGCTGGTTAGCCTCCCTCATATGGCACATATGGCCCATATCTT